>NW_028227688.1:25965-60661 GCF_978045245.1 Mus caroli | reverse complement strand
TTGCCATATTCTGGGTAATACAGTGTGATTTTCACATTTTCCACTTTTTTCAGGTTTAATCGCCATATTCGGGGTCCTTCAGTGTGAGTTTTTAATTTTCTACTTTTTCAGGATTTCTGGCCATATTCTGGGTCCTATAGTGTGTGTTTTTAATTTTCCACGTTTTCATGGTTTCTCGGCATATTCTGGGTCCTACAGTGTGATTTTCTCATTTTCGATATTTTTCATGTTTTTTTCGCAATTCTGGGTCCTACAGTGTGATTATTCTCATTTTCTACCTTTCAGGTTTTCTCGCCATATTCGGGGTCTTTCAGTGTGAATTTTTAATTTTCTACTTTTTTCAGGTTATCTCGCCATATTCTGGGTCCTTCAGTGTGAGTTTTTATTTTCCTCTTTTTTCTGGTTTTGTAGCCATATTCCGGGTCCTTCAGTGTGAATTTTTAATTTTCCATGTTTTTTGGTGTTTTTGTCATATTCTGGGTCCTACAGTGTGATTTCTCATTTCCCACGTTTTTCAGGTTTTTGTGCCATATTCCAGGTCCTTTAGTGTAAATTTTTAATTTTCCACATTTTCAGTGTTTCTCCCCATATTTTGCGTAATACAGTGTGAATTTTTAATTTTCCACTTTTTTCATGGTTTCTCTCCATGTTCTAGGTCTGACCTTGTGAATTTTTAATTTTCACGTTTTTTCAGGGTTTTCTCGCATATTCTGCGTCTTACAGTATGGTTTTCTCTTTTTCCCCCCTTTTCCAGTTATTTTCGCAATTTTGGTTCCTACAGTGGGAATTTCTGTTTTTCCACCTTTTTCAGGGTTTCTTGCCATATTCTATGTCCTTAAGTGGGAATTTTTAATTTTCCACTTTTTTCAGGCTTTGTCATCCATATTCAAGGTCCTTCAGTGTGAGTTTTTAATTTTCCACGTTTTTCAGGGTTTCTCAACATATTTGGGGTCCTACAGTGTGATTTTTAAATTTTCTACCTTTTTTAAGGTATCTTGCCATATTCTATGTCCTTCCAAGTTTTTCAGGG
This sequence comes from Mus caroli, assembly GCF_978045245.1. Classification (NCBI taxonomy): domain Eukaryota; kingdom Metazoa; phylum Chordata; class Mammalia; order Rodentia; family Muridae; genus Mus; species Mus caroli. The sequence goes on along the minus strand of NW_028227688.1, from coordinate 59,631 downwards.
TTTCTGGCCATATTCCAGGTCTTTATGAGTGAGTTTTTTCCACATTTTTAAGGATTTCTCCCTATATTCCAATCCTTGAGTGTGAGTTATTAATTTTCCATGTTTTTCTGGTTTTGTCGCCATATTCCAGGTCCTTTCAGTGTGAGTTTTTAATTATCTACTTTTACAGGGTTCTTGCCTTATTCTGGGTCCTACAGCTTTTATATTTAATTTTGCATGTTTTTCGGGGTTTCTCGCCATATTCTGGGTCCTACAGTGTGATTTTCTCATTTTACAAGTTTTTCAAGTTTTTTCCCAATTCTGGGTCCTACAGTGTGATTTTCTCATTTCCACGTTTTTCAGGGGTTTCTCAGCATTACCTGTGTTCTGCAGTGTGATTTTCTCATTTTCCACGTTTTTCACTTTTTTTTTGTAATTCTGGGTGCTACAGTGTGATTTTCTCATTTTCCACCTTTATCAGGTTTTCTCCCAAATTTGGGGTCCTTCAATGTGAGTATGTAATTTTCTACTTTTCTCAGGTTTTCTCGCCATATTCTGTGTTCTACAGTGTGTATTTTTAATTTTCCACGTTTTCAGAGTTTCTCTGCATATTCTCTGTCCTACTGTGTGATTTTCACATTTTCCACGTTTTTCAAGTTTTTTTCATAATTCTGGGTCCTACAGTGTGATTTTCTCATTTTCCACCTTTATCAGGTTTTTCTCCCAAATTTGGGGGGTCCTTCAATGTGAGTATGTAATTTTCTACTTTTCTCAGGTTTTCTCGCCATATTCTGGGTTCTACAGCATGTATTTTTAATTTTCCATGTTTTCAGGGTTTCTCCGCATATTCTCTGTTCTACTGTGTGATTTTCACATTTTCCACATTTTTCAAGTTTTTTTTTTCATAATTCTGGGTCCTACAGTGTGATTTTCTCATTTTCCAACTTTTTTCAGGTTTAATCGCCATATTTGGGGTCCTTCAGTGTGAGGTTTTAATTTTCTTCTTTTTTCAGGGTTTCTCACCATATTCTGTGTCCTACAGGGTGTATTTTTAATTTTCCACGTTTTTAGAGCTTCTCGGCATATTCTGGGTCCTACAGTGTGATTTTCACATTTTCCACGTTTTTCAAGTTTTTTCATAATACTGGGTCCTACAGTGTGATTTTCTCATTTTCCACCTTTTTCAGGTTTTCTCGCCGTAATTGGGGGTCCTTCATTGATTTTTTACTTTTCTAAGTTTTCAGGGTTTCTCGCCATATTCTGGGTCCTACAGCATGTATTTTTAATTTTCCACGTTTTTCAGGGTTTCTCAGAATATTCTGGGTCTGAGAGTGTGAATTTTTAATTTTCACGTTTTTCAGGGTTTCTCGGCATATTCTGGGTCCTACAGAGTGATTTTCTCATTTTCGACGTTTTTCAACTTTTTTTTTCAAATCTGGGGCCTACAGTGTGATTATTCTCATTTTCCACCATTTTCAGGTTTTTCTGTCATATTCTTGGACCTACAGTGTGATTTTCTCATTTCCACGTTTTTGAGGTTTTCTTGCCATATTCCAGGTCCTTCAGTGTGAATTTTTAATTTTCCACGTTTTTCAGTATTTTCTCGCCATATTCTGTGTCCAAGAGTGTGAATTTTTAATTTTCACATTTTTCAGAGTTTCTCGGCATATTCTGGGTCCTGCAGTGTGATTTTCTCATTTTCAACTTTTTCAGGTTTTCTAGCCATATTTGGGGTCCTTCAGTGTGAATTTGTAATTTTATATTTTTTTCAGGGTTTCTCGCCATATTCTGGGTCCTACAGCGTGTATTTTTAATTTTCCACGTTTTCAGGGTTTCTCGGCATATTCTTGGTCCTACAGTGTGATTTTCTCATTTTCCACGATTTCAAGTTTTTTTTTTCACAATTCTGGGTCCTTCACTGTGAATTTTTATTTTTCTATTTTTTTCAGGTTCTCTCGCCATATTTGGGGTCCTTAAGTGTGAGTTTTTAATTTTCTAATTTTTCAGGGTTTCTCGACATATTCTGTGTCCTACATCGTGTATTTTTAATTTTCCACGGTTTTTCAAGTTTTTTCTTCATATTCTAGGTCCTACAGTGTGATTTTCTCATTTTCCACGTTTTTCAGGTTTTCTCGCCATATTCTGGTTCCTACAGTGTGTGTTTTGAATTTTCCTCGTTTTTCAGGTTTTCCTGCCATATTCCGGGTCCTTCAGTGTGAACTTTTAATTTTCCACGTTTTTCAGTGTTTCTCGCCATATTATGGATCCTAAAGTGTGAATTTTTAATTTTCCACATTTTTCAGGGTTTCTAGGCATATTCTGGGTCCTGCAGTGTGATTTTCTCATTTTCCACCTTTTTCAGGTTTTCTCGCCATATTCGGGGTCCTTCAGTGTGAATATTCAATTTTCTAGTTTTTTCAGTTTTTCTCTCCATATTCTGGGTCCTTCATTGTGATTTTTAAATTTTCTTTGTTTTTCAGGTTTTCTCGCCATATTGTAGGTCCTTCAGTGTGAATTTTTAATTTTCCACGTTTTTCAGGTTTTCTCGCCATATTCTGGTTCCTACAGTGTGTGTTTTGAATTTTCCTCGTTTTTCAGGTTTTCCTGCCATATTCCGGGTCCTTCAGTGTGAACTTTTAATTTTCCACGTTTTTCAGTGTTTCTCGCCATATTATGGATCCTAAAGTGTGAATTTTTAATTTTCCACATTTTTCAGGGTTTCTAGGCATATTCTGGGTCCTGCAGTGTGATTTTCTCATTTTCCACCTTTTTCAGGTTTTCTCGCCATATTCGGGGTCCTTCAGTGTGAATATTCAATTTTCTAGTTTTTTCAGTTTTTCTCTCCATATTCTGGGTCCTTCATTGTGATTTTTAAATTTTCTTTGTTTTTCAGGTTTTCTCGCCATATTGTAGGTCCTTCAGTGTGAATTTTTAATTTTCCACGTTTTTCAGGTTTTTTCGTCATATTCTGGGTCCTACAGTGTGATTTTCTCATTTCCACGTTTTTCAAATTTCCCTGCCATATTCTGGGACCTTCAGTGTAAATTTTTAATTATCCACGTTTTTCAGGGTTTCTTGGCATTATCTGTGTTCTGCAGTGTGATTTTCTCATTTTCCACGTTTTTCAGGTTTTTTCGTCATATTCAGGGTCCTACAGTGTGATTTTCTCATTTTCACGTTTTTCAGGTTTCCTTGTCATATTCCGGGACCTTCAGTGTGAATTTTTCATTTTCCATGTGTTTCAATATTTCTCGCCATATTCTGGGTAATTCAGTGTGAGTTTTAAATTTTTAACTTTGTTGATGGTTTCTCGCCATATTCTGTGTCCGACAGTGTGAATTTTTAATTTTCACGTTTTTCAGGGTTTCTTGGCATATTCTGTGTCCTGCAGTGTGATTTTCTCATTTTCCACGTTTTTCTAGATTTTTCGTAATTCTCAGTCCTACAGTGTGATTTTCTCATTTTACAACTTTTTAAGGTTTTCTGGCCATATTTTTTACCTTTCTAATTTTTCAGTGTTTCTCGCCATATTCTGTGTCCTTCAGTGTGAGTTTTTAATTATCTACTTTTTTTCAGGGTTTCTTGCCATATTCTGGGTCCTACAGCGTGTATTTTTAATTTTCGTTGTTTTTCAGGGTTTCTCGTCATATTCTGGGTCCTACTGTGTGATTTTCTCATTTTCCCCTTATTTCAAGTTTTTTCGCAATTCTGGGTCCTAAGGTGTGATTTTCACATTTTCCAACTTTTTCAGGTTTTCTCGCCATATTCTGGGTCCTTCAGTTTGAGTTTTTTTTTTTATTACATATTTTCCTCAATTACATTTCCAATGCTATCCCAAAAGTCCCCCATACCGCCCCCCACTTCCCTACCCTCCCATTCCCATTCTTTTGGCCGTGGCATTCCCCTATATTGGGGCATATAAAGTTTGCAAGTCCAATGGGCCTCTCTTTCCAGTGATGGCCGACTAGGCCATCTTTCGATACATATGCAGCTAGAGACAAGAGCTCCGGGGTACTGGTTAGTTCATCATGTTGTTCCAACTATAGGGTTGCAGATCCCTTTAGCTCCTTGGGTACTTTCTCTAGCTTCTCCATTGGGAGCCCTGTGCTACATCCAATAGCTGACTCTGAGCATCCACTCCTGTGTTTGCTAGGCCCCTGCATAGTCTCACATGAGACAGCTATCTTTGGGTCCTTTCAGCAAAATCTTGCTAGTGTATGCAATGGTGTCAGCGTTTAGAAGCTGATTATGGGATGGATCCCTGGATATGGCAGTCTCTAGATGGTCCATCCTTTCATCACAGCTCCGAACTTTGTCTCTGTAACTCCTTCCCTGGGTGTTTTGTTCCCAATTCTAAGAAGGGGCACAGTGTCCACATTTTGGTCTTCATTCTTCTTGAGTTTCATGCGTTTAGCAAATTGTATCTTATATCTTGGGTATCCTAAGTTTTGGGCTAATATCCACTTATCAGTGAATACATATTGTGTGAGTTCCTTTGTGATTGTGTTACCTCACTCAAGATGATGCCCTCCAGGTCCATCCATTTGGCTAGGAATTTCATAAATTCATTCTTTTTAATAGCTGAATAGTACTCCATTGTGTAAATGTACCATAATTTCTGTATCCATTCCTCTGTTGAGGGACATCTGGGTTCTTTCCAGCTTCTGGCTATTATAAATAGGGCTGCTATGAACAGGGTGGAGCATGTGTCCTTCTTACCGGTTGGGACATCTTCTGGATATATGCCCAGAAGAGGTATTGCTGGATCCTCCGGTAGTACTATGTCCAATTTTCTGAGGAACCGCCAGACTGATTTCCAGAGTGGTTGGTTGTACAAGCTTGCAATCCCACCAACAATGGAGGAGTGTTCCTCTTTCTCCACATCCCCGCCAGCATCTGCTGTCACCTGAATTTTTGATCTTAGCCTTTCTGACTGGTGTGAGGTGGAATCTCAGGGTTGTTTTGATTTGCATTTCCCTGATGATTAAGGATGTTGAACATTTTTTCAGGTGCTTCTCTGCCATTTGGTCTTCTTCAGGTGAGAATTCTTTGTTCAATTCTGAGCCCCATTTTTTAATGGGGTTATTTGACTTTCTGGAGTCCACCTTCTTGAGTTCCTTATATATATTGGATATTAGACCCTTATCTGATTTAGGATAGGTAAAGATCCTTTCCCAATCTGTTGGTGTTTTTTTTGTCTTATTGATGGTGTCTTTTGCCTTGCAGAAGCTTTGCAGTTTCATGAGGTCCCACTTGTCAATTCTTGATCTTACAGCACAAGCCATTGCTGTTCTATTCAAGAATTTTTCCCCTGTGCCCATATCTTCAAGGCTTTTCCCCACTTTCTCCTCTATAAGTTTCAGTGTCTCTGGTTTTATGTGAAGTTCCTTGATCCACTTAGACTTGACCTTAGTACAAGGAGATAGGAATGGATCGATTCGCATTCTTCTACATGATAACAACCAGTTGTGCCAGCACCATTTGTTGAAAATGTTGTCTTTCTTCCACTGGATGTATTTAGCTCCCTTGTCGAAGATCAAGTGACCTTAGGTGTGTGGGTTCATTTCTGGGTCTTCAATTCTATTCCATTGGTCTATTTGTCTGTCACTATACCAGTACCACGCAGTTTTTATCACAATTGCTCTGTAGTAAAGCTTTAGGTCTGGCATGGTGATTCCACCAGAGGTTCTTTTATCCTTGAGAAGAGTTTTTGCTATCCTAGGTTTTTTGTTATTCCAGATGAATTTGCAGATTGCACTTTCTAATTCGTTGAAGAATTGAGTTGGAATTTTGATGGGGATTGCATTGAATCTGTAGATTGCTTTTGGCAAGATAGCCATTTTTAAAATGTTGATCCTGCCAATCCATGAGCATGGAAGATCTTTCCATCTTCTGAGATCTTCTAGAATTTCTTTCTTCAGAGACTTGAAGTTCTTATTATACAGATCTTTCACTTCCTTAGTTAGAGTCACGCCAAGATATTTTATGTTATTTGTGACTATTGAGAAGGGTGTTGTTTCCCTAATTTCTTTCTCAGCCTGTTTATTCTTTGTGTAGAGAAAGGCCATTGATTTGTTTGAGTTAATTTTATATCGAGCTACTTCACCGAAGCTGTTTATCAGGTTTAGGAGTTCTCTGGTGGAATTTTTAGGGTCACTTATATATACTATCATATCATCTGCAAAAAGTGATATTTTGACTTCATCTTTTCCAATTTGTATCCCTTTGATTTCCTTTTGTTGTCAAATTGCTCTGGCTAGGACTTCAAGTACTATGTTGAATAGGTATGGAGAAAGTGGACAGCCTTGTCTGGTCCCTGATTTTAGAGGGATTGCTTCAAGCTTCTCACCATTTACTTTGATGTTGGCTACTGGTTTGCTGTAGATTGCTTTTATCATGTTTAGGTATGGGCCTTGAATTCCTGATCTTTCCAAGACTTTTATCATGAATGGGTGTTGGATCTTGTCAAATGCTTTTTCTGCATCTAACGAGATGACCATGTGGTTTTTGTCTTTGAGTTTGTTTATATACTGGATTACATTGATGGATTTCCGTATATTGAACCATCCCTGCATCCCTGGGATGAAACCTACTTGGTCAGGATGGATGATTGTTTTGATGTGTTCTTGGATTCGGTTAGCAAGAACTTTATTGAGTATTTTTGCATCAATATTCATAAGGGATATTGGTCTGAAGTTTTCTATCTTTGTTGGGTCTTTTTGTGGTTTAGGTATCAGAGTAATTGTGGCTTCATAGAATGAGTTGGGTAGAGTACCTTCTGTTTCTATTTTGTGGAATAGTTTGTGAAGAACTGGGATTAGATCTTCTTTGAAGGTCTGATAGAACTCTGCACTAAACCCATCTGGTCCTGGGCTTTTTTTGGTTGGGAGACTATTAATGACTGCTTCTATTTCTTTGGGGGATATAGGGCTGTTTAGATCATTAACCTGATCTTGGTTCAACTTTGGTACCTGGTATCTGTCTAGGAACTTCTCCATTTCATCCAGGTTCTCCAGTTTTGTTGAGTATAGCCTTTGGTAGAAGGATCTGATGGTGTTTTGGATATCTTCAGGATCTGTTGTTATGTCTTCTTTTTCATTCCTGATTTTGTTAATTAGAATACTTTCCCTGTGCCCTCTAGTGAGTCTGGCTAAGGGTTTATCTATCTTGTTGATTTTCTCAAAGAACCAGCTCCTTGATTGGTTGATTCTTTGAATAGTTCTTCTTGTTTCCACTTGATTGATTTCGCCCCTGAGTTTGATTATTTCCTGCCGTCTACTCCTCTTGGGTGAATTTGCTTCCTTTTGTTCTAGTGCTTTTAGGTGTGTTGTCAAGCTGCTAATGTGTGCTCTTTCTAGTTTCTTTTTGGAGGCACTCAGAGCTATGAGTTTTCCTCTTAGAAATGCTTTCATTGCGTCCCATAAGTTTGGGTATGTTGTGGCTTCATTTTCATTGAACTCTAAAAAGTCCTTGATTTCTTTCTTTATTCCTTCCTTGACCAAGGTATCATTGAGAAGAGTGTTGTTCTGTTTCCACGTGAATGTTGGCTTTCTATTATTTATTTTGTTATTGAAGATCAGCCTTAGTCCATGGTGATCTGATAGGATGCATGGGACAATTTCAATATTTTTGTATCTGTTGAGTCCTGTTTTGTGCCCAATTACATGGTCAATTTTGGAGAAGGTACCATGAGGTGCTGAGAAGAAGGTGTATCCTTTTGTTTTAGGGTAAAATGTTCTGTAGATATCTACCAGATCCATTTGATCCATAACTTCTGTTAGTTTCACTGTGTCCCTGTTTAGTTTCTGTTTCCATGATCTGTCCATTGGTGAAAGTGGTGTGTTGAAGTCTCCCACTATTATTGTATGAGGTGCAATGTGTGCTTTGAGATTTACTAAAGTTTCTTTAATGAATGAGGCTGGCTTTGTATTTGGAGCATAGATATTCAGGATTGATAGTTCCTCTTGGAGGATTTTACCTTTGATGAATATGAAGTGCCCCTCCCTGTCTTTTTTGATGACTTTGGGTTGGAAGTCAATCTTATCAGATATTAGAATGGCTACTCCAGCTTGTTTCTTCATACCATTTGCTTGGAAAATTGTTTTCCAGCCTTTCATTCTGAGGTAGTGTCTATCTTTTTCTCTGAGATGAGTTTCCTGTAAGCAGCAAAATGTTGGGTCTTGTTTGTGTAGCCAGTTTGTTAGTCTATGTCTTTTTATCGGGGAGTTGAGTCCATTGATATTAAGAGATATTAAGGAAAAGTAATTGTTGATTCCTGTTATTTTTGTTGTTAAAGTTGGCATTCTGTTCTTGTGGCTGTCTTCTTTTAGGTTTGTTGAGGGATTACCTTCTTGTTGTTTCTAGGGCGTGGTTCCCGTCCTTGTATTGGTTTTTTCCTGTTATTATCCTTTGAAGGGCTGGATTCGTGGAGAGATAATGTGTGAATTTGGTTTTGTCGTGGAATACTTTGGTTTCTCCATCTATGTTAATTGAGAGTTTGGCTGGGTATAGTAGCCTGGGCTGGAATTAGTGTTCTTTTAGTGTCTGTATAACATCTGTCCAGGATCTTCTGGCTTTCATAGTCTCTGGTGAAAAATCTGGTGTAATTCTGATAGGCTTGCCTTTATATGTTACTTGGCCTTTTTCTCTTACTGCTTTTAGTATTCTATCTTTATTTAGTGCATTTGTTGTTCTGATTATTATGTGTCGGGAGGTATTTCTTTTCTGGTCCAGCCTATTTGGAGTTCTGTAGGCTTCTTGTATGTTCATGGGCATCTCTTTCTTTAGATTTGGGAAGTTTACTTCTATAATTTTGTTGAAGATGTTTGCTGGTCCTTTGAGTTGAAAATCTTCATTCTCATCCACTCCTATTATCCGTAGGTTTGGTCTTCTCATTGTGTCCTGTATTTCCTGGATGTTTTGAGTTAGGATCTTTTTGCATTTTCCATTTTCCTTGATTGTTGTGCCGATGTTCTCTATGCAATCTTCTGCACCTGAGATTCTCTCTTCCATCTCTTGTATTCTGTTGCTGATGCTTGCATCTATGGTTCCAGATTTCTTTCCTAGGGTTTCTATCTCCAGTGTTGCCTCATTTTGGGTTTTCTTTATTGTGTCTACTTCCCTTTTTAGGTCTAGTATGGTTTTGTTCATTTCCATCATCTGATTGGATGTGTTTTCCTGTTTCTCTTTAAGGACTTCTACCAGTTTGGTTGTGTTTTCCTGTTTTTCTTTAAGGACTTGTAACTCTTTAGCCATGTTCTCCTGTAGTTCTTTAAAGTCCTTCTTGATGTCCTCTACCATCATCATGAGATATGCTTTTAAATCCAGGTCTAGCTTTTCAGGTGTGTTGGGGTGCCCTGCACTGGGCGACGTGGGAGTGCTGGGTCCTGATGATGGTGAGTGGTCTTTGTTTCTGTTAGTAAGATTCTTACGTTTACCTCTCGCCATCTGGTAATCTCTGGAGTTGTTATAGTTGTCTCTGTTCAGAGGTTGTTCTTCTGGTGATTCTGAGTATCGTCTGTCAGCAGACCTGGGAGACAGGCTCTCTCCTCTGAGTTTCAGTGGTTAGAGCACTCCCTGCTGACAAGCTTTCCTCTTAAAGGGAAGGTGTACAGATATCCGGCATTTGGACCTCCTCCTGGCCGAAGAAGAAGGCGGAAAACAGGACCTTTCCCAGATGCTGTGTTGTTTTGGCAGGTCACAGAAGCTGTAGGCTTCTGTGGTGCACACTCTCAGCTGTGCAGACTAAGTTCCTAAGTTCAGTGGAGTCCTGGATCCAAGATGTGCTCCCTGCTCCTGAGGCAGAGGGCTCCTGTGCAGGGCAGACCACTGTCTTCCAGCTAGGAGGGTGCCGGATGTCTGTGGCCCCAAAAGGGTGCTGTCTCAGAGGCTCTGTGGCTCCCGCCTGTCCCAGAAGCTGTCTGCCTCTGTGGTCCTCACTCTAACCTGTACAGACTAAGTTCGGCGGAGTCCCGGAGCCAAGATGGCGCTCCCTGCAGGGCAGGTCACTGTCCTCCGGCTGGGAGGGTGCCGGATGTCTGCAGCCCCAAAAGGGTGCTGCCTCAGCGGCTCTGTGGCTCCCACCTGTCCCAGAAGCTGTCTGCCTCTGTGGTCCTTACTCTGACCTGTACAGACTGAGTTCGGCGGAGTCCCGGAGCCAAGATGGTGCTCCCTGCAGGGCAGGTCACTGTCCTCCGGCTGGGAGGGTGCCGGATGTCTGCGGCCCCAAAAGGGTGCTGCCTCAGGGGCTCTGTGGCTCCCGCCTGTCCCAGAAGCTGTCTGCCTCTGTGGTCCTCACTCTGACCTGTACAGACTAAGTTCGGCGGAGTCCCGGAGCCAAGATGGCACTCCCTGCAGGGCAGGTCACCGTCCTCCGGCTGGGAGAATGCCGGATGTCTGCAGCCCCAAAAGGGTGCTGCCTCAGGGGCTCTGTGGCTCCCGCCTGTCCCAGAAGCTGTCTGCCTCTGTGGTCCTTACTCTGACCTGTACAGACTAAGTTCGGTGGAGTCCCGGAGCCAAGATGGCGCTCCCTGCAGGGCAGGTCACTCCAGTTTGAATTTTTAATTTTCTACTTTTTTCAGGGTTTGTTGCCATATTCTGGGTCCTACAGCGTGTATGTTTAATTTTTCACGTTTTTCAGGGTTTCTCTGCATATTCTGGGTCCTACAGTATGATTTTCTCATTTTCGACGTTTTTCAAGTTTTTTCGCAATTCTGGGTCCTACAGTGTGATTATTCTCATATTCCACCTTTTTCAGGTTTTCTTGCCATATTCCAGGTCCTTCTATGTGAATTTTAATTTTCCACATTTTTCAGTCTTTCTCGGCATATTCTGGGTAATACAGTGTGAAATTTTAATTTTCCACTTGTTTTTTGATTTCTCGCCATAATCTAGGTCCGACAGTTAGAATTTTTAATTTTCATGTTTTTCCGGGTTTCTCGGCATATTCTGTGTCCTGCAGTGTGATTTTCTCTTTTTCCAGGTCTTTCAAGTGTTTTCATAATTCTGAGTCCTACAGTGTGATTTTCTCATTTTCCACCTTTTTCCGGTTTTCTCGCCATATTTGGGGTCCTTCACTGTGACTTTTTAATTTTCTACTTTTTTCAGGGTTTCTTGCCATATTCTGGGTCTGACAGTGTAAGTTTTTAATTTTCTACTTTTTTCAGGTTTTCTTGCCATATTCGGGGTTCTTCAGTGTGAATTTTTAATTTTCTATTCTTTTCAGGTTTTCTCGCCATATTTGGGATCCTCCAGTGTGAGTTTTTAATTTTCTACTTTTTTCAGGGTTTCTCGCCATATTCTGGATCCTTCAGCATGTATTTTTAATTTTCCACGTTTTTCAGTGTTTCTCGGCATATTCTTGATCCTACAGTGTGATTTTCTCATTTTTGACTTTTTTCATGTTTTTTCTCAATTCTTGATCCTACAGTGTGATTATTCTCATTTTCCACCTATTTCAGGTTTTCTCCCCATATTCGGGGTCCTTCAGTGTGAATTTTTAATTATCTACTTTTTTCAGGTTTTCTCGCCATATATGGGTCCTTCAGTGTGAATTTTTAATTTTCCACGTTTTTCAAGTTTTTTCGTCATATTCTCGGTCCTACAGTGTGATTTTCTCATTTCCACGTTTTTCAGGTTTTTTCGTCATATTCGCGATCCTTCAGTGTGGGTTTTTAATTTTCTACTTTTTTCAGGGTTTCTCGACATATTCTGGGTCCTAATGCGTGTATTTTTAATGTTCCACGTTTTTCAGTGTTTCTAGGCATATTCTGGGTCCTACAGTGTGATTTTCACATTTTCCACTTTTTTCAAGTTTTTTCACATTTCTGGGTCTTACCATGTAATTTTCTCATTTTCCACCTTTTTCAGGTTTTCTCGCCATATTCCAGGTACTTCAGTCAGAGTTTTTAATTTCCTACTTATTTCAGGGTTTCTCGCCATATTCTGGGTCCTACAGTGTGAATTTTTCATTTTCCCCATTTTTCAGTGTATCTGGCCATATTCCTAGTCTACAGTGTGAGTTTTGAATTTTCCTCGATTTTAGGTTTCATCACCATATTCCGGGTTCTTCAGTGTGAATTTTTATTTTCCAGGTTTTTCAAGTTTTTTTCGTAATTCTGGGTCCTACAGTGTGATTTTCTCATTTTCCTCCTTTTTCAGGTTTTCTCTCCATATCTGGGGTTATTCAGTTTAAGTTTGTAATTTTGTAGTTTTTTCAGGGTTTCTCGGCATATTCTGGGTCCTAGAGTGTGATTTTCTCATTTTCGAAGATTTTCAAGTTTTTTTTTTGTTTTTTTTTTTTTTTTTTTTGCAATTCTGGCTCCTAAAGTGTGATTATTCTCATTTTCAACCTTTTTCAGGTTTTCTCGCCATAGTCGGAGTCCTTCAGTGTGAATTTTTAATTTGCCACGTGTTTCAGGTTTTTTTTTGTCATATCCTTGGTCCTACAGTGTGATTTTCTCATTTCCACGTTTTTCAGATTTTCCTACCATATTCCAGGTCCTTCAGTGTGAATTTTTAATTTTCCACGTTTTTCAGTATTTCTCGCTATATTCTGGGTAATATAGTGTGAATTTTTAATTTTCCACGTTTTTCAAGGTTTCTTGCCATATTCTGGTCATATAGTGTGAATTTTTTATTTTCAATATTTTTCAGTGTTTCTCGCCATATTCTGGGTCCTACAGTGTGAATTTTTAATTTTCCACGTTTTTCAGGTTTCTTCCTCACATTCTGGTTCTACATTGTGATTTTCTCATTTCCACGTTTTTCAGGCTTTATCGCCATATTCGTGGTCTTTCAGTGTGTGTTTTTTAATTTCTACTTTTTCAGGATTTCTCGCCATATTCTGGGTCCCACAGTGTGATTGTCTCATTTTCAACCTTTTTCAGGTTTTTAATTTTCCTCGTTTTTCAGGTTTTCTCGCCATATTACGGGTCCTTCAGTGTGAATTTTTAATTTTCCTCGTTTCTCAATTTTTTTCGTCATATTATGGGTCCTACTGTGTAATTTTCTCATTTCCACGTTTTTCAGGTTTTCTTGCCATATTCCAGGTACTTCATTGTGAATTTATAATTTTTCAGGTTTTTCAGAATTTCATACCGTATATTGGGTAAAGTGTGAATTTTTAAATTTCCATTTTTTCATGGTTTCTCGCCATATTCTGTGTCCGACAGTGTGAGTTTTTAATTTTCATGTTTTTCAGGGTTTGTCAGCATATTCTGTGTTCTACAATGCGATATTCTCATTTTCCACATTTCAGGTTTTCTCGCCATATTCGGGGTCCTTCAGTGTGAATTTTTAATTTTCTACTTTTTTATGTTTTCTCACCATATTCTGGGTCCTTCAGTGTGAGTTTTTAATTTTCCTCGTTTTTCAGGTTTTATTGCCATATTCTGGGTCCTTCAGTGTGAATTTTTAATTTGCTACTTTTTTCAGGTTTTCTTGCCATATTTGGGGTCCTTCAGTGTGAGTTTTTTATTTTCTAATTTTTCAGTTTTTCTCACCATATTCCAGGTCCTTCAGTGTTAATTTTTAATTTTCCACGTTTTTCAGGTTTTCTCGCCATTCTCCGGGTCCTTAATTGTGAATTTTTAATATTGCACGTTTTTCAGGTTTTTTGGTCATATTCAGTGTACTTTTCTCATTTCCACGTTTTCCAGTTTTTTTTTTTTTGCCATATTGCAGTTTCTTCAGTTTGAATTTTTAATTTTCCACGTTTTTCAGTATTTCTCGCCATATTCTGTGTCCAACAGTGTGAATTTTTAATTTTCACGTTTTTCAGGGTTTCTCGGCATATTCTGGGTCCTGCAGTGTGATTTTCTAATTTTGCACATTTTTCAGGTTTTCTAGCCATATTTGGGGTCCTTCAGTGTGAGTTTTTATTTTCTACTTTTTTCAGCTTTTCTGTCATATTCCAGGTCCTACAGTGTGAGTTTTTAATTTTCTACATTTTTCAGGGTTTTCATCATATTCACGGTTCTTCAGTGTGAGTTTTAAGTTTTCCACTTTTTTCATGGTTTCTCGCCATATTCTGGGTCCGACAGTGTGAATTATGAATTTTCAGATTTTTTAGGGTTTGTTGGCATATTCTGGGTCCTACAGTGTGATTTTCTCATTTTCCACCTTTTTCAGGTTTTCTCACCATATTCCGGGTCCTTCAGTGAGAGTTTTTAATTATCTACTTTTTTCAGGGTTTCTTGCCTTATTTTGGGTCCTACAGCGTGTATTTTTAATATTCGATGTTTTTCAGGGTTTCTCGGCATATTCTGGGTCATATAGTGTGCTTTTCTCATTTTCCTGTTTTACAAGTTTTTTCGTAATTCTTGGTCCTACAGTGTGATTTTCTCATTTTCAACATTTTTCAGCTTTTTTCGCCATATTCCGGGTCCTTTAGTGTGAGTGTTCATTTTCTACTTTTTTCAGCTTTTCTGTCATATTCCAGGTCCTACAGTGTGATTTTTTTTAATTTTCCACATATTTCAGGGTTTTTCATCATATTCCTGGTCCTTCAGTGTGAGTTTTTAATTTTCCATTTTTTCATGGTTTCTCGCCATATTCTGGGTCCTTCAGTGTGAGTGTTTAATTTTCCTCATTTTTCAGGTTTTCTCAACATATTCTTGGTAATACAGTGTGATTTTCTCATTTTCCACTTTTTTCATGGTTTCTTGCCATATTCTTTGTCTGACATTGTGAATTTTTAATTTTCACGTTTTTCAGGGTTTCTCGGCATATTCTGGGTCCTACATTGCGATTTTCCCATTTTCCACCTTTTTCAGGTTTTCTCGCCATATTCGTGGTCCTTCAGTGTGAGTTTCTAATTATCTACTCTTTTTTCAGTGTTTGTTGCCATATTCTGGGTCCTACAGCGTGTATTTTTAATTTTCCACGTTTTTCAGGGTTTCTCGGCATATTCTGGGTCCTACAGTGTGATTTTCTCATTTTCCCCGTTTTTCAATTTTTTCGCAATCCTGGGTCCTAAGGTGTGATTTTCTCATAATCCAACTTTTTCTGGTTTTCTCGCCATATCCGGGGTCCTTCAGTGTGATATATTAATTTTTTTAGTTTTTTTAGGGTTTCTGGCCATATTCTGCGTCCTACAGTGTGAATTTAAAATTTTTCACGTTTTTCAGGGTTTCTTGCCATATTCTTTCTGGGTAAAACAGTGTGAATTTTTAATTTTCCACTTTTTTCATGGTTTCTCGACATATCTCGTCCAAAAGTTAGATTTTTTAATTTTGATGTTTTTCAGGGTTTCTCAGCATATACTGGGTCCTGCAGTGTGATTTTCTAATTTTCCAAGTTTTTCAAGTTTTTTCGTAATTCTGGTTCCTACAGTGTGTTTTTCTCATTTTCCACCTTTTTCAGGTTTTTTTCGTCATATTTGGGGTCCTTTAGTGTGAGCTTTTAATTTTCTACTTTTTTCAGGGTTTTTCGCCATATTCTGGGTCTTACAGCGTGTATTTTTAATTTTCCATGTTTTTCAGGTTTTCTCGGCATATTCTGGTTCCTACCGTGTGATTTTCTCATTTTCGACTTTTTTCATGTTTTTTTTTTTTCACAATTCTGGGTCCTGCATTATGATTATTCTCATTTTCCACCCTTTTCAGGTTTTCTCGCTCTATTCGGGTTTCTTCAGTGTGAATTTTTAATTTTCTACTTTTTTCAGGTTTTCTAGCCATATTCTGGGTCCTTCAGTGTGAGTTTTTAATTTTCCTTGTTTTTCAGGTTTTCTCGCCATATTCTGGGTCCTTAAGTGTGAGTTTTTAATTCTCCTTTTTTTCAGGTTTTCTTGCCATTTTCCAGGTCCTTCAGTGTGAATTTTTACTTTTCCACGTTTTTTAGTATTTCTTGCCATATTCTTGGTAATAGAGTGTGTTTTTCTCATTTTCCACTTTTTTCAAGGTTCCTTGCCATATTCTGGATCCGACTTGTGAATTTTTTATTTTCAGGTTTTTCAGCATTTCTCGGCATATTCTGGGTCCTGAAGTGTGATTTTCTCATTTTCCACGTTTTTCAAGTCTTTTCGTAATTCTGGGTCCTACTGTGTGATGTTCTCATATAGTTGCTGGCCACCATATAGTTGCTGGTAGTTGATCCCAGGTTCTCTTGTAGAGGAGACAATCCTGTTAATTGTTGAGCCCTTTCAGTGGCCCCACACATCTTTAAATTTTTAGAAGTATATGTGAGGCTGTGTTTATGTACACAATATGCAGACCATAAGAGGGATTTAGATTCTCCAGAATCTGACACCCTCTTCTGGAGTGTCTGAAGACAGCTACAGTGTACTTATATCTAATAAATAAATAGATAATAAATAAATAAATAAATAAATAAATAAATATTTTTTAAAAAGGATAAGAAAGAAAGTAAGACTAGGCAGGCCTGCCATCCTTATCTCTGTCTGTCTGTCTGTCTGTCTGTCTGTCTGATCCCCTGGAACTGGAGATGGGCCACCATATAGTTGCTGGTAATTGATCCAAGGATCTCTGGAAGAAGAGACAATGCTGTTAATTGTTGAGCCCTATCAGTGGCCCCACACTTATTTAAATATTTAGAAGTATATGTGAGGCTGTGTTTATGTACATCATATTCAGATTATAAGAGGATTTAGATTCTCCAGAATCTGACACCCTCTACTGGAGTGTCTGAAGACAGCTACAGCGTACTTATATATAATAAATACATAAAAAAATAAATAAATAAACAACAGTTTTTAAAAAGGATAAGAAAGAAAGTAAGACCAGGCAGGCCTGCCATCCTTATCTCTGTCTGTCTGTCTGTCTGTCTGATCCCCTGGAACTGGAGATGGGCTACCATATAGTTGCTGGTAGTTGATACCAGGTTCTCTGGAAGAGGAGACAATGCTGTTAATTGTTGACCCCTATTTGTGGCCCTACCCATCTTTATATTTTTAGAAGTGTATGTGAGGCTGTGTTTATGTACATCATATGCAGACCATAAGAGGGATTTAGATTCTCCAGAATGTGACACCATCTTCTGGAGTGTCTGAAGACAGCTTCAGTGAACTTATATCTAATAAATAAATAAATAAATAAATAAATAAATAAATAAATAAACATTATTTAAACCGGATAAGAAAAAAAGAAAGACCAGGCAGGCCTACCATCCTTATCTCTGTCTGTCTGTCTGTCTGTCTGTCGTTCTGATCCCCTGGAACTGGAGATGGGCCACCATATAGGTGCTGGTAGTTGATCCCAGGTTCTCTGGAAGAGGAGACAATGCTGTTAATTGTTGAGCGCTTTCAGTGGCCCCACCCATCGTTAAATTTTTAGTAGTATATGTGAGGCTGTGTTTATGTACATCATATGCAGACCATAAGAGGGTTTTAGATTCTCCAGAATCTGACACCCTCTTCTGGAGTGTCTGAAGACAGCTACAGTGTACTTATATCTAATAAATACATAAATAAATATTTTTTAAAAAGGATAAGAAAGAAATAAAGAGCAGGCAGGCCTGCCAACCTTATCTTTGTCTGTCTGTCTGTCTGTCTGATCCCCTGGGAGTGGAGATGGGCCACCATATAGTTGCAGGTAGTTGATCCAAGGTTCTCTGGAAGAGGAGACAATGCTGTTAATTGCTGAGCCCTTTCAGTGGCCCCCCCCACCTTTAAATTTTAAGAACTAAATGTGAGGCTGTGTTTATGTACATCATATGCAGACCATAAGAGGGATTTAGATTCTCCAGAATCTGACACCTTCTTCTGGAGTGTCTGAAGACGGCTAGAGTGTACTTATATCTAATAAACATATAAATAAATAAATAAACATTTTTTAAAAAGGATAAGAAAGAAAGAAAGACCAGGCAGGCCTGCCATCCTTATCTCTGTCAGTCTGTCTGTCTGTCAGTCTGTCTGATCTCTTGGAACTGGAGATGGGCCACGATACAGTTGCTGTTAGTTGATCCCAGGTTCTCTGGAAGAGGAGACAATGCTGTTAATTTGTGAGCCTTTTCAGTGGCTCCACCTATCTTTAAATTTTTAGAAGTATATGTTAGGCTGTGTTTATATACATCATATGAAGACCATAAGAGGGATTTAGATTCTCCAGAATCTGACACCCTCTTCTGGAGTGTCTGAAGACAGCTACAGTGTACTTATATCTAATAAATACATAGATAAATAAATAAATAAATAAACATTTTTTGAAAAGGATAAGAAAGAAATAAAGAGCAGGCAGGCCTGGCAACCTTATCATTGTCTGTCTGTCTGTCTGTCTGATCCCCTGGAACTGGAGATGGGCCACCATATAGTTGCTGGTAGTTGATCCCAGGTACTCTGGAAGAGGAGACAATGCTGTTAATTGTTGAGCTTTTAGAGTGGCCCCACCCTTCTTTAAATTTTTAGAAGTATATGTGAGGCTGTGTTTACGTACATCATATGCAGACCATAAGAGGGATTTAGATTCTCCAGAATCTGACACCATCTTCTGGAGTGTCTGAACAGTTACAGTGTACTTATATCTAAAAAATATATAAAAAATAAATAAATAAATAAATAAATAAATAAATAAACATTTTTTAAAAAGGAAAAGACAGAAAGAAAGACCAGGCAGGCCTGCCATCCATATCTCTGTCTGTCTGTCTGTCTGTCAATCTGATACCTGGGAACTGGAGATGGGCCACGAATAGTTGCTGGTAGTTGATCCCAAGTTCTCTGGAGGAGGAAACAATGCTGTTAATTGTTGAGCCCTTTCAGTGGCGCCACCCATCTTTAAATATTTAGAAGTATATGTTAGGCTGTGTTTATGTACATCATATGCAGACCATAAGAGGGATTTAGATTCTCCAGAATCTGACACCCTCTTCTGGAGTGTCTGAAGACAGCTACAGTGTACTTATATCTAATAAATACATAGATAAATAAATAAATAAATAAATAAATAAATAAATAAATACATAAATAAACATTTTTTAAAAAGGATAAGAAAGAAAGAAAGAACAGTCAGGCCTGCCATCCATTTCTCTGTCTGTCTGTCTGTCTGTCGATCTGATCCCCGGGAACTGGAGATGGGCCACCATATAGTTGCTGGTAGTTGATCCAAGGTTCTCTGGAAGAGGAGACAATGCTGTTAATTGTTGAGCTCTTTCAGTGGCCCCACACTTCTTTAAATATTTAGAAGTATATGTGAGGCCTTTTTATGTACATCATATTCAGATTATAAGAGGATTTAGATTCTCCAGAATCTGATACCCTCTACTGGAGTGTCTGAAGACAGCTACAGTGTACTTATATATAATAAATAAATAAATAAATAAATAAATAAATAAATAAATAAACATTTTTTAAAAAGGATAAGAAAGAAAGTATGACCAGGCAGGCCTGCCATCCTTATCTCTGTCTGTCTGTCTGTCTGTCTGATCCCCTGGAACTGGAGATGGGCTACCATATAGTTGCTGGTAGTTGATACCAGGTTCTCTGGAAGAGGAGACAATGCTGCTAATTGTTGACCCCTATTTGTGGCCCTACCCATCTTTAAATTTTTAGAAGTGTATGTGAGGCTATGTTTATGTACATGATATGCAGACCAGAAGAGGGATTTAGGTATCTGACACCCTCTTCTGGAGTGTCTGAAGACAGCTACAGTGTACTTATATCTAATAAATAAATAAATAAATAAATAAATAAATAAATAAATAAACATTATTTAAACCGGATAAGAAAGAAAGAAAGACCAGGCAAGCCTGCCATCCTTATCTCTGTCTGTCTGTCTGTCTGTCTGTCGTTCTGATCCCCTGGATCTGGAGATGGGCCACCATATAGGTGCTGGTAGTTGATCCCAGGTTCTCTGGTAGAGGAGACAATGCTGTTAATTGCTGAGCCCTTTCAATGGTCCCCCCACCTTTAAATTTTAAGAAGTAAATGTGAGGCTGTGTTTATGTACATTATATGCAGACCATAAGAGGGATTTAGATTCTCCAGAATCTGACACCCTCTTCTGGAGTGTCTGAAGACAACTACAGTGTACTTATATCTAATAAATAAATAAATAAATAAATAAATAAATAAATAAATAAATAAACATTATTTTAAAAAGATAAGAAAGAAAGAAAGAAAGACCAGGCAGGCCTGCCCTCCTTATCTCTGTCTGTCTGTCTGTCTGTCTGATCCCCTGGAACTGGAGATGGGCCACCATATAGTTGCTGGTAGTTGATCCCAGGTTCTCTGGAAGAAGAGACAATGCTGTTAATTGTTGAGCCCTTTCAGTGGCCCCACCCATCTTTAAATTTTTAGAAGTGTATGTGAATCTGTGTTTATGTCCATCATATGCAGACCATAAGAGGGATTTATATTCTCCAGAATCTGAAACCCTATTCTGGAGTGTCTGAAGACATCTACAGAGTACTTATATCTAATAAATACATAAATAAATAAACATTTTTTAAAAAGGATAAGAAAGAAAGAGAAACCAGAGAGTCCTGCCACCCTTGTCTGTCTGTCTCTTTGTCTGCCTGACCCCTGGAACTGGAGATGGGCCACCATATAGTTGCTGGTAGTTGATCCCAGGTTCTCTGGTAGAGGAGACAATGCTGTTAATTGTTGAGCCTTTTCAGTGGCCCCACACATCTTAAATTTTTAGAAGTATATGTGAGGCTGTGTTTATGTACATCATATGCAGACCTTAAGAGGGATTTAGATTCTCCAGAATCTGACACAATCTTCTGGAGTGTCTGAAGACAGCTACAGTGTACTTATATATAATAAATAAATAAAGAAATAAATAAATAAACATTTTTTAAAAAGGATAAGAAAGAAAGTAAAACCAGGCAGGCCTGCAATCCTTGTCTGTCTGTCTGTCTGTCTGTCTGATCCCCTTGAACTGTAGATGGGCCACCATATAGTTGCGGCTAGTTGATCCCAGGTTCTCTGGTAGAGGAGACAATGCTGTTAATTTTTGAGCCTTTTCAGTGGCCCCACACATCTTTAAATTTTTAGAAGTATATGTGAGGCTGTGTTTATGTACATCATATGCAGTCTATAAGAGGGATTTAGATTCTCCAGAATATGACACCCTCTTCTGAAGTACCTGAAGACAGCTACAGTGTACTTATATCTAATAAATACATATATAAATAAATAAACATTTTTTAAAATGTATAAGAAAAAAAAAAAACAGGCAGGACTGCAATCCTTGTCTGTCTGTCTGTATGTATCTCTGTCTGATCCCCTGGAACTGGAGATGGGCCACCATATAGTTGCTGGTAGTTGATCCCAGGTTCTCTGGAAGAGGAGACAATGCTGTTAATTGTTGAGCCCTTTCAGTGGCCCCACACATCTTTAAATTTTTAGAAGTATATGTGAGGCTGTGTTCATGTACATCATATGCAGACCATAAGAGGGATATAGATTCTCCAGAATCTGACACCCTCTTCTGGAGAGTCTGAAGACAGCTACAGTGTACTTATATCTAATAAATAAATAAATAAATAAATAAATAAATAAATAAATAAATAAACATTTTTTTAAAAAAAATAAGAAAGAAAGAAAAATCAGGCAGGCCTGCCATCCTTATCTCTGTCTGTCTGTCTGTCTGTCTGTCTTATCCCCTGGAACTTGAGATGGGCCACCATATAGTTGCTGGTAGTTGATCCCACGTTCTCTGGAAGAAGAGACAATGCTGTGAATTGTTGAGCCCTTTCAGTGGGCCCACCCATCTTTTAATTTTTAGAAGTATATGTGAGGCTGTGTTTATGTACATCATATGCAGACCATAAGAGGGATTTAGATTCTCCAGAAGATGACACCCTCTTCTAGAGTGTCTGAAGACAGCTACAGTGTACTTATATCTAATAAATACATAAATAAATAAATAAATAAATAAATAAATAAATAAATAAATAAATATTTTTTTTAACGTATAAGAAAGTAAGAAAGACCAGGCAGGCCTCCATCCTTATCTCTATCAGTCTGTCTGTCTGTCTGTCTGAACCCTTGGAACTGGAAATGGGCCACCATATAGTTGCTGTTAGTTGATCCCAGGTTCTCTGGAAGAGGAGACAATGCTGTTAATTGTTGAGTCCTTTCAGTGGCTCCACCTATCTTTAAATTTTTAGAAGTATATGTTAGGCTGTGTTTATGTACATCATATGCAGACCATAAGAGGGATTTAGATTCTCCAGAATTTGACACCCTCTTCTGGAATGTCTGAAGACAACTACAGTGTACTTATATCTAATAAATACATACATAAATAAATAAATAAATATTTTTTAAAAAGGATAAGAAAGAAAGAAAAACCAGGGAGGCCTGCCACCCTTTTCTGTCTGTCTCTTTGTCTGCCTGATCCCCTGGAACTGGAGATGGACCACCATATAGTTGCTGGTAGTTGATCCCAGGTTCTCTGGTAGAGGAGACAATGCTGTTAATTGTTGAGCCCTCTCAGTGGCCCCACACATCTTTAAAATTTTAGAAGTATATATCAGGCTGTGTTTATGTACATCATATGCAGACCATAAGAGGGATTTAGATTCTCCAGAATCTGACACCCTCTTCTGGAGTGTCTGAAGACAGCTACAGTGTACTTATATCTAATAAATACATAAATAAATAAATAAATAAATAAATAAATAAATAAATAAATAAACATTTTTTAAAAAATGATAAGAAAAAAAGAAAGACCAGGCAGGCCTGCCATCCTTATCTCTGTCTGTCTGTCTGTCTGTCTGTCTGTCTGATCTTCTGGAACTGGAGATGGGCCACAATAGTGTCTGATAGTTGATCACAGGTTCTCTGGAAGAGGAGACAATGCTGTTAATTGTTGACCCTTATTTGTGGCCCCACCCATCTTTAAATTTTTAGAAGTATATGTGAGGCTGTGTTTATGTACATCATATGCAGACCATAAGAGGGATTTAGATTCTCCAGAATCTGACACACTCTAATGGAGTGTCTGAAGACAGCTACAGTGTACCTATATCTAATAAATACATAAATAAATAAATAAACATTTCTTAAAAAGAATAAGAAAGAAAGAAAGACCAGGCAGGCCTCCATCCTTATCTCTATCTGTGTGTATGTCTGTCTCTCTGTCTGATCCCCTGGAACTGGAGAAGGGGCCACCATATAGTTGCTGGTAGTTCATCCCAGGTTCTCTGGAAGAGGAGACAATGCTGTTAATTATTGAGCCCTTTCAGTGGCCCCACACATCTTTAAATTTTTAGAAATGTATGTGAGGCTGTGTTTATGTACATCATATGGAGACCATAAGAGGGATTTAGATTCTCCAGAATCTGACACCCTCTTCTGGAGTGTCTGAAGACAGCTACAGTGTACTTATATATAATAAATACATAAATAAATAAATAAATAAATAAATAAATAAATAAATAAATAAACATTTTTTAAAAAGGATAAGAAAGAAAGAAAAACCAGGCAGGCCTGCCATCCTTGACTGTTTGTCTGTCTGTCTGTCTGATCCCCTGGAACTGGAAATCGGCCACCATATAGTGGCTGGTAGTTGATCCCAGGTTCTCTGGAAGAGGAGACAATGCTGTTAATTGTTGAGCCCGTTCAGTGGCCCCACACATCTTTAAATTTTTAGAAGTATATGTGAGGCTGTGTTTATGTACATCATATGAGGCCCATAAGAGGGATTTAGATTCTCCAGAATCTGGCACCCTCCTCTGGAGTGTCTAAAGACAGCTACAGTGTACTTATATCTAATAAATAAATAAATAAATAAATAAATAAATAAATAAATAAATAAACATTTTTAAAAGGGATAAGAAAGAAAGAAAAACCACCAGGCCTGCCATACTTGTCTTTCTGTCTTGCCTAGCCCCTTGCCTAGCCTAGCCTAGCCTAGCCCCTTGCGTAGCCTAGCCTAGCCTCTTGCCTAGCCTAGCCTAGCCCCTTGGCTAGCCTAGCCCTGCCTTGCCTATCCCTGCCTATCCCTGTCTTTAACCAGGCTGGCCTCAAACTCAGAAACTGACTGCCTCTGCCTCCAGAGTGCTCTCATTAAGAGCTCGAGCCACCGCTGACTGTTGGGTTTTCTAAGTATTACATAGGTATGGTCTGTTTCTCAGCTGTGAAACCCTAATTAACACATGTAGTCTGTCCTAGGTCAGCCATAGCTACAGACTGAGGCCTTTTCTAAAACAAAACAAAAGAAAACAAAAAATAGAAATAATAAAATAAATAAATTAAGCAACCACATGATATCTTTTCTTTCTTTCAATGATACTCAGAGCTTGAAGCAGTTCACCCATGAGACCTCAGCTCCGGAATTTGAGGCTCTTTCCCTAACAAGTATTATGGCTGAACCTGAGGGCTTCTACTGCTGATTTGTGTCCCCCACTTTAAAAAAATAGTTGTTTACAAAGGCTGCAGGTTCTTAGCCCTGTTCCTTGTTACAGTTGAGTCACAGCCCTGAAAGTTCAGTGGTAGTTAAAGGCACTGAGAAGGGCTTCCTATAGACATCGAAGACCAAGTCTTTGTTATTAAAAAGTTAATCTGGATTCCCCCACCCCCTGGCATCCTTAGAATTCCTAGAAAGGAAGGCAGGGACCTGGACAGAAGGGTGCAAGGCTACTGGTGTTTGTAAGTGGTAACAGAAAGCTTTCTCTTGTTGGTACCCTACCCCAAGTTACATTGTCACTTCTTTTTCCTAGTTGTTGTTTTGTCGGTTTGTATTCTCAACATAGACCCTTTTCCTTCCTAACCTTGGCTGTCCTGAACCTTACTGTCCTTGAACTCAGTGATTTGCCTGTCTTGCTGGGATGAAACTGTGAGCTACCATCCAGAAGGAAGCACCCTGCTGAGGTTAGATTGGGGTCTCTTCCATTTTCCTCTATGAACATGCATATGGCAGGCCTGTTCTTTCTTTTTTACTTTTCCTTTTCTTTTTAAAGATTTATTTATTTATTATATTTAAGTATGCTGTAGCTATGTTCAGACACTCCAGAAGAGTGTGTCAGATGCTGAAGAATCTAAATCATTCTTATTGTCTGCATATGATGTATATAAACACAGCCTCACATATACTCAAAAAAAAAAAGAATGAAAGATGTGGCTACAGAGAGGGCTCAACAATTAAGAGCATTGTCTCCTC
The DNA here is from genome assembly GCF_978045245.1 of Mus caroli. Classification (NCBI taxonomy): domain Eukaryota; kingdom Metazoa; phylum Chordata; class Mammalia; order Rodentia; family Muridae; genus Mus; species Mus caroli. The sequence continues at coordinate 34,588 of NW_028227688.1, read as the reverse complement.
TTCCAGAGAACCTGGGCTCAATTACCAGTATATATATATGGTGGCCCATCTCCAGTTCCAGGGGATCTAATACTCTGTTCTGGAGTCTGTGGGCACAGCATACACATGCAAAAAATTCTTACACTAAAAATAAAATTGATCATTGAGAGAGAGGAGAAAGAGGGGGTGAGAGAGAGGGGAAGTAATCATAACTCCTGACGAGTTTGAAGACCTGAGCTTCATCACTCACACAAATAAATAAATGCAAAATATTTTTTATAAATAAACTCTGCCATTGCCCTTTAAAATTTCCTAGAAAACAAGTTTTATGAGCAACAGTTATATTTACTATATCTAAAGGACAGTCATGAGCATATTCTCTAAATAGAAAAAGGCCTGTTAGTCTTAGAAATGGAAAAGACAAACCAAGGAAGGTTTACAATTACATAATGAGGCAGCTCAGCCCAGCACTCAGGTTGGAAGACTCGAGAATAGGATACACCTGAAGACAGACAGCCATTGCTTTTTGTTTCGGAGGCTGAAAGGATACACCTGAAGACAGCCAATGCTGTGTGTGCTTGATGGTGATCTGGTAATTTTTTTTTTAATTTTTAAAAACGTTAACACTTTTTATAAAACTTTTATAAAAACTTTTTATTCTCCTTGGTTTCTTTCTTTCTTTCTTTCTTTCTTTCTTTCTTTCTTTCTTTCTTTCTTTCTTTCTTTCTTTTTTCAGGTTTTCTCACCATATTGCAGGTACTACAAGTTTGATTTTCTTATTTTTTGACTGTTTCAGGGTTTCTCACCATATTGCAGGTCCTACTGTGTGATTTTATCATTTTTCGACTTTTTCAGGGTTTCTCATCATATTCCAATTCCTAGAGTGTGATTTTCTCATTTTTCAACTTTTTCAGGGATTCTCACCATATTGCAGGTCCTAAAAGTGTGAATTTCTTATTTTTCGACTTTTGCAGGGTTTCTCACCATGTTCCAGCTACTACAGTGTATTTTTCTCATTTTTTAAAATTTTCACGGTCTCTCATCTTATTCAAAGTCGAACAGTGTGATTTTCTCATTTTTCGACTTTTTCAGGGTTTCTCACCATATTGCAGGTACTACAAGTTTGATTTTCTTATTTTTCAAATGTTTCAGGGTTTCTCACCATATTCCAGGTCCTACTGTGTGATTTTCTCACGTTAAGACTTTTTCAGTGTTTCTCACCATATTCTAGGTACTACAGTGTGATTTTCTCATTTTTTGACTTTTTCAGGTTTTCTCATCCTATTCCAAGTCCTAGAGTGTGATTTTCTCTTTTTCGGACTTTTTCAGGGTTTCTCAAAAAATATTCCAGGTCCTACAGTGTAATTTTCTCATTTTTTTTGACTTTTTCAGAGTTTATCACCATATTCCAGGTCCTAATGTGTGATTTTCTCATTTTTATACATTTTCAGTGTTTCTGATCATATTCCAGGTCCTACAGTATGATTGTTCTCATGTTAAGACTTTTTCAGTGTTTCTCACCATATTCCAGGTCCTACTGCATATTTTGCTCATTTTTTACTTTTTCAGGGTTTCTCACCATATTCCAAGTCCTATATGGTGATTTTCTCATTTTTTGACTTTTTCAGGGTTTCTCATCTTACTCCAAGTCCTACAGTGTGATTTTCTCATTTTTTGACTTTTATGGGTTTCTCACCATATTGCGGGTCCTACAAGTGTGAATTTCTTATTGTTGGACTTTTTCAGGATTTCTCACCATATTCCAGCTCCTACAGTGTATTTTTGTCATTTTTTGTCTTTTTCACGGTTTCTCATCTTATTCCAAGTCCTACAGTGTGATTTTCTCATTTTTCAACTTTTTCAGGGTTTCTCACCATATTGCAGGTCCTACTGTGTGATTTTCTCATTTTTTGACTTTTTCAGGGTTTCTCACCATATTCCAGGTCCTACTGCATGATTTTCTCATTTTTCGACTTTTTCAGGGTTTCTCACCATATTCCAAGTCGTACAGTGTGATTTTCTCATTTTTTGACTTTTTCAGGGTTTCTCATCATATTCCAAGTCCTACAGTGTGATTTTCTCATTTTTTGACTTTTTCAGGGTTTCTCATATTATTCCATGTCCTAGAGTGTTATTTTTCTAATTTGTCGACTCTTTCAGAGTTTCTCCACTTATTCCATGTATTACAGTGTGATTTTTCTCAGTTTTGGACTTTTTCAGGTTTTCTCACCTTATTCCAGGACCTACAGTTTGATTTTCTCATTTTTTGACTTTTTCAGGGTTTCTCACCATATTCCAGGTCCTACAGTGTGATTTTCTCATTTTTTTACTTTTTCAGGGTTTCTCATCATATTCCAAGTCCTAGAGTGTGTTTTTCTCTTTTTTTGACTTTTTCAGGGTTTCTCACCATATTCCAGGTCCTACAGTGTGATTTTCTCATTTTAAGACTTTTTCAGGGTTTCTCACCATATTCCAGGTCCTACTGCATGATTTTCTCATTTTTCGACTTTTTCAGGGTTCCTCACCATATTCCAAGTCCTACAGTGTGATTTTCTCATTTTTCGACTTTTTTAGGGTTTCTCATCATATTCCAAGTCCTACAGTGTGATTTTCTCATTTTTTGACTTTTTCAGGGTTTCTCATCTTATTCCATGTCCTAGAGTGTTATTTTTCTAATTTGTTGACTCTTTCAGAGTTTCTCCACTTACTCCATGTATTACAGTGTGATTTTTCTCATTTTTTTTACTTTTTCAGGGTTTCTCACCATATTCCAGGTCCTACAGTGTGATTTTCTCATTTTAAGCCTTTTTCAGTGTTTCTCACCAAATTGCCGCTCCTAATGCGTGATTTTTTTCTTTTTTCGACTTTTTCAGTTTTTCTCACCATATTCAACCCTACAGAGTGATTTTCTCATTTTTTGACTTTTATGGGTTTCTCATTATATTCCAAGTCCTAAAGTGTGATTTTCTCATTTTTTGACTTTTTCAGTGTTTCTCACCATATTCCAGGTCCTACAGTGTGATTTTCTCATTTTAAGACTTTTTCAGGGTTTCTAACCATATTGGAGGTCAAACAAGTGTGAGTTTCTTATTTTTCGACTTTATCAGGTTTTCTCACCATATTCCAGCTCCTACAGTGTATTTTTCTCATTTTTAGACTTTTCCACGTTTTCTCACAATATTCCTGGTCCTACAGCGTGATTTTCTCATTTTTCGACTTTTTCAGGGTTTCTCACCATATTCCAAGTCGTACAGTGTGATTTTCTCATTTTTTGACTTTTTCAGGGTTTCTCATCATATTCCAAGTCCTACAGTGTGATTTTCTCATTTTTTGACTTTTCGGGGTTTCTCATCTTATTCCAAGTCCTAGAGTGTGATTTTTCTAATTTTTTGACTTCTTCAGATTATATCACCATTATCCATGTACTACAGTGTGATTTTTCTCATTTTTCGACTTTTTCAGTGTTTCTCAACATATTGGTGGTCCTACAAGTGTAATTTTCTTATTTTTCGACTTTTTCGGGGTTTCTCACCATATTCCAGCTCCTACAGTGTATTTCTCTCATTTTTTGACTTTTTCATGATTTCTCATCTTATTCCAAGTCCTACAGTGTGATTTTCTCATTTTTCGACTTTTTCAGGGTTTCTCACCATATTGCAGGTACTACAAGTTTGATTTTCTTATTTTTCAAATGTTTCAGGGTTTCTCACCATATTCCAGGTCCTACTGTGTGATTTTCTCACGTTAAGACTTTTTCAGTGTTTCTCACCATATTCTAGGTACTACAGTGTGATTTTCTCATTTTTTGACTTTTTCAGGTTTTCTCATCCTATTCCAAGTCCTAGAGTGTGATTTTCTCTTTTTCGGACTTTTTCAGGGTTTCTCAAAAAATATTCCAGGTCCTACAGTGTAATTTTCTCATTTTTTTTGACTTTTTCAGAGTTTATCACCATATTCCAGGTCCTAATGTGTGATTTTCTCATTTTTATACATTTTCAGTGTTTCTGATCATATTCCAGGTCCTACAGTATGATTGTTCTCATGTTAAGACTTTTTCAGTGTTTCTCACCATATTCCAGGTCCTACTGCATATTTTGCTCATTTTTTACTTTTTCAGGGTTTCTCACCATATTCCAAGTCCTATATGGTGATTTTCTCATTTTTTGACTTTTTCAGGGTTTCTCATCTTACTCCAAGTCCTACAGTGTGATTTTCTCATTTTTTGACTTTTATGGGTTTCTCACCATATTGCGGGTCCTACAAGTGTGAATTTCTTATTGTTGGACTTTTTCAGGATTTCTCACCATATTCCAGCTCCTACAGTGTATTTTTGTCATTTTTTGTCTTTTTCACGGTTTCTCATCTTATTCCAAGTCCTACAGTGTGATTTTCTCATTTTTCAACTTTTTCAGGGTTTCTCACCATATTGCAGGTCCTACTGTGTGATTTTCTCATTTTTTGACTTTTTCAGGGTTTCTCACCATATTCCAGGTCCTACTGCATGATTTTCTCATTTTTCGACTTTTTCAGGGTTTCTCACCATATTCCAAGTCGTACAGTGTGATTTTCTCATTTTTTGACTTTTTCAGGGTTTCTCATCATATTCCAAGTCCTACAGTGTGATTTTCTCATTTTTTGACTTTTTCAGGGTTTCTCATATTATTCCATGTCCTAGAGTGTTATTTTTCTAATTTGTCGACTCTTTCAGAGTTTCTCCACTTATTCCATGTATTACAGTGTGATTTTTCTCAGTTTTGGACTTTTTCAGGTTTTCTCACCTTATTCCAGGACCTACAGTTTGATTTTCTCATTTTTTGACTTTTTCAGGGTTTCTCACCATATTCCAGGTCCTACAGTGTGATTTTCTCATTTTTTTACTTTTTCAGGGTTTCTCATCATATTCCAAGTCCTAGAGTGTGTTTTTTCTCTTTTTTTGACTTTTTCAGGGTTTCTCACCATATTCCAGGTCCTACAGTGTGATTTTCTCATTTTAAGACTTTTTCAGGGTTTCTCACCATATTCCAGGTCCTACTGCATGATTTTCTCATTTTTCGACTTTTTCAGGGTTCCTCACCATATTCCAAGTCCTACAGTGTGATTTTCTCATTTTTCGACTTTTTTAGGGTTTCTCATCATATTCCAAGTCCTACAGTGTGATTTTCTCATTTTTTGACTTTTTCAGGGTTTCTCATCTTATTCCATGTCCTAGAGTGTTATTTTTCTAATTTGTTGACTCTTTCAGAGTTTCTCCACTTACTCCATGTATTACAGTGTGATTTTTCTCATTTTTTTTACTTTTTCAGGGTTTCTCACCATATTCCAGGTCCTACAGTGTGATTTTCTCATTTTAAGCCTTTTTCAGTGTTTCTCACCAAATTGCCGCTCCTAATGCGTGATTTTTTTCTTTTTTCGACTTTTTCAGTTTTTCTCACCATATTCCAACCCTACAGAGTGATTTTCTCATTTTTTGACTTTTATGGGTTTCTCATTATATTTCAAGTCCTAAAGTGTGATTTTCTCATTTTTTGACTTTTTCAGTGTTTCTCACCATATTCCAGGTCCTACAGTGTGATTTTCTCATTTTAAGACTTTTTCAGGGTTTCTAACCATATTGGAGGTCAAACAAGTGTGAGTTTCTTATTTTTCGACTTTATCAGGTTTTCTCACCATATTCCAGCTCCTACAGTGTATTTTTCTCATTTTTAGACTTTTCCACGTTTTCTCACAATATTCCTGGTCCTACAGCGTGATTTTCTCATTTTTCGACTTTTTCAGGGTTTCTCACCATATTCCAAGTCGTACAGTGTGATTTTCTCATTTTTTGACTTTTTCAGGGTTTCTCATCATATTCCAAGTCCTACAGTGTGATTTTCTCATTTTTTGACTTTTCGGGGTTTCTCATCTTATTCCAAGTCCTAGAGTGTGATTTTTCTAATTTTTTGACTTCTTCAGATTATATCACCATTATCCATGTACTACAGTGTGATTTTTCTCATTTTTCGACTTTTTCAGTGTTTCTCACCATATTGGTGGTCCTACAAGTGTAATTTTCTTATTTTTCGACTTTTTCGGGGTTTCTCACCATATTCCAGCTCCTACAGTGTATTTCTCTCATTTTTTGACTTTTTCATGATTTCTCATCTTATTCCAAGTCCTACAGTGTGATTTTCTCATTTTTCGAATTTTTCAGGGTTTCTCACCATATTGCAGGTACTACAAGTTTGAATTTCTTATTTTTCAAATGTTTCAGAGTTTCTCACCATATTGCAGGTCCTACTGTGTGATTTTCTCATTTTTCGACTTTTTCAGGGTTTCTCATCATATTCCAAGTCCTAGAGTGTGATTTTCTCATTTTTCGAGTTTTTCAGGGATTCTCACCATATTGCAGGTCCTACAAGTGTGAATTTCTTATTTTTCGACTTTTGCAGGGTTTCTCACCATGTTCCATCTACTACAGTGTATTTTTCTCATTTTTTAAAATTTTCACGGTTTCTCATCATATTCCAAGTCGAACAGTGTGATTTTCTCATTTTTCGACTTTTTCAGGGTTTCTCACCATATTGCAGGTACTACAAGTTTGATTTTCTTATTTTTCAAATATTTCAGGGTTTCTCACCATATTGCAGGTCCTACTGTGTGATTTTCTCACGTTAAGACTTTTTCAGTGTTTCTCACCATATTCTAGGTACTACAGTATGATTTTCTCATTTTTTGACTTTTTCAGGTTTTTTCATCTTATTCCAAGTCCTAGAGTGTGATTTTCTCCTTTTCGGACTTTTTCAGGGTTTCTCAAAAATATTCCAGGTCCTACAGTGTAATTTTCTCATTTTTTGACTTTTTCAGGGTTTCTCATCATATTGTAGGTCCTACAAGTATGAATTTCTTATTTTTCGACTTTTTCAGATATTCTCACCATATTCCAGGTCCTAATGTGTGACTTTTTAATTTTTAGACTTTTTCAGTGTTTCTGACCATATTCCAGGTCCTACTGCATGATTTGCTCATTTTTTTACTTTTTCAGGGTTTCTCACCATATTCCAAGTCCTATAGTGTGATTTTCTCATTTTTTGACTTTTTCAGGGTTTCTCATCTTACTCCAAGTCCTACAGTGTGATTTTCTCATTTTAAGACTTTTTCAGGTTTTCTCACCATATTCCAGGTCCTACTGCATGATTTTCTCATTTTTCGACTTTTTCAGGGTTCCTCACCATATTCCAAGTCCTACAGTGTGATTTTCTCATTTTTCGACTTTTTTTAGGGTTTCTCATCATATTCCAAGTCCTACAGTGTGATTTTCTCATTTTTTGACTTTTTCAGGTTTTCTCATCCTATTCCAAGTCCTAGAGTGTGATTTTCTCTTTTTCGGACTTTTTCAGGGTTTCTCAAAAAATATTCCAGGTCCTACAGTGTAATTTTCTCATTTTTTTTTTGACTTTTTCAGAGTTTATCACCATATTCCAGGTCCTAATGTGTGATTTTCTCATTTTTATACATTTTCAGTGTTTCTGATCATATTCCAGGTCCTACAGTATGATTGTTCTCATGTTAAGACTTTTTCAGTGTTTCTCACCATATTCCAGGTCCTACTGCATATTTTGCTCATTTTTTACTTTTTCAGGGTTTCTCACCATATTCCAAGTCCTATATGGTGATTTTCTCATTTTTTGACTTTTTCAGGGTTTCTCATCTTACTCCAAGTCCTACAGTGTGATTTTCTCATTTTTTGACTTTTATGGGTTTCTCACCATATTGCGGGTCCTACAAGTGTGAATTTCTTATTGTTGGACTTTTTCAGGATTTCTCACCATATTCCAGCTCCTACAGTGTATTTTTGTCATTTTTTGTCTTTTTCACGGTTTCTCATCTTATTCCAAGTCCTACAGTGTGATTTTCTCATTTTTCAACTTTTTCAGGGTTTCTCACCATATTGCAGGTCCTACTGTGTGATTTTCTCATTTTTTGACTTTTTCAGGGTTTCTCACCATATTCCCAGGTCCTACTGCATGATTTTCTCATTTTTCGACTTTTTCAGGGTTTTCTCACCATATTCCAAGTCGTACAGTGTGATTTTCTCATTTTTTGACTTTTTCAGGGTTTCTCCATATTCCAAGTCCTACAGTGTGATTTTCTCATTTTTTGACTTTTTCAGGGTTTCTCATATTATTCCATGTCCTAGAGTGTTATTTTTCTAATTTGTCGACTCTTTCAGAGTTTCTCCACTTATTCCATGTATTACAGTGTGATTTTTCTCAGTTTTGGACTTTTTCAGGTTTTCTCACCTTATTCCAGGACCTACAGTTTGATTTTCTCATTTTTGACTTTTTCAGGGTTTCTCACCATATTCCAGGTCCTACAGTGTGATTTTCTCATTTTTTTACTTTTTCAGGGTTTCTCATCATATTCCAAGTCCTAGAGTGTGTTTTTCTCTTTTTTTGACTTTTTCAGGGTTTCTCACCATATTCCAGGTCCTACAGTGTGATTTTCTCATTTTAAGACTTTTTCAGGGTTTCTCACCATATTCCAGGTCCTACTGCATGATTTTCTCATTTTTCGACTTTTTCAGGGTTCCTCACCATATTCCAAGTCCTACAGTGTGATTTTCTCATTTTTCGACTTTTTTAGGGTTTCTCATCATATTCCAAGT
>NW_028227688.1:0-25865 GCF_978045245.1 Mus caroli | reverse complement strand
GGAATATGGTCAGAAACACTGAAAAAGTCTAAAAATTAAAAAGTCACACATTAGGACCTGGAATATGGTGAGAATATCTGAAAAAGTCGAAAAATAAGAAATTCATACTTGTAGGACCTACAATATGATGAGAAACCCTGAAAAAGTCAAAAAATGAGAAAATTACACTGTAGGACCTGGAATATTTTTGAGAAACCCTGAAAAAGTCCGAAAAGGAGAAAATCACACTCTAGGACTTGGAATAAGATGAAAAAACCTGAAAAAGTCAAAAAATGAGAAAATCATACTGTAGTACCTAGAATATGGTGAGAAACACTGAAAAAGTCTTAACGTGAGAAAATCACACAGTAGGACCTGCAATATGGTGAGAAACCCTGAAATATTTGAAAAATAAGAAAATCAAACTTGTAGTACCTGCAATATGGTGAGAAACCCTGAAAAAGTCGAAAAATGAGAAAATCACACTGTTCGACTTGGAATATGATGAGAAACCGTGAAAATTTTAAAAAATGAGAAAAATACACTGTAGTAGATGGAACATGGTGAGAAACCCTGCAAAAGTCGAAAAATAAGAAATTCACACTTGTAGGACCTGCAATATGGTGAGAATCCCTGAAAAACTCGAAAAATGAGAAAATCACACTCTAGGACTTGGAATATGATGAGAAACCCTGAAAAAGTCGAAAAATGAGAAAATCACACAGTAGGACCTGCAATATGGTGAGAAACTCTGAAACATTTGAAAAATAAGAAATTCAAACTTGTAGTACCTGCAATATGGTGAGAAACCCTGAAAAATTCGAAAAATGAGAAAATCACACTGTAGGACTTGGAATAAGATGAGAAATCATGAAAAAGTCAAAAAATGAGAGAAATACACTGTAGGAGCTGGAATATGGTGAGAAACCCCGAAAAAGTCGAAAAATAAGAAAATTACACTTGTAGGACCACCAATATGGTGAGAAACACTGAAAAAGTCGAAAAATGAGAAAAATCACACTGTAGTACATGGATAATGGTGATATAATCTGAAGAAGTCAAAAAATTAGAAAAATCACACTCTAGGACTTGGAATAAGATGAGAAACCCCGAAAAGTCAAAAAATGAGAAAATCACACTGTAGGACTTGGAATATGATGAGAAACCCTGAAAAAGTCAAAAAATGAGAAAATCACACTGTACGACTTGGAATATGGTGAGAAACCCTGAAAAAGTCGAAAAATGAGAAAATCACGCTGTAGGACCAGGAATATTGTGAGAAAACGTGGAAAAGTCTAAAAATGAGAAAAATACACTGTAGGAGCTGGAATATGGTGAGAAAACCTGATAAAGTCGAAAAATAAGAAACTCACACTTGTTTGACCTCCAATATGGTTAGAAACCCTGAAAAAGTCTTAAAATGAGAAAATCACACTGTAGGACCTGGAATATGGTGAGAAACACTGAAAAAGTCAAAAAATGAGAAAATCACACTTTAGGACTTGGAATATAATGAGAAACCCATAAAAGTCAAAAAATGAGAAAATCACTCTGTAGGGTTGGAATATGGTGAGAAAAACTGAAAAAGTCGAAAAAAGAAAAAAATCACGCATTAGGAGCGGCAATTTGGTGAGAAACACTGAAAAAGGCTTAAAATGAGAAAATCACACTGTAGGACCTGGAATATGGTGAGAAACCCTGAAAAAGTAAAAAAAAAATGAGAAAAATCACACTGTAATACATGGAGTAAGTGGAGAAACTCTGAAAGAGTCAACAAATTAGAAAAATAACACTCTAGGACATGGAATAAGATGAGAAACCCTGAAAAAGTCAAAAAATGAGAAAATCACACTGTAGGACTTGGAATATGATGAGAAACCCTAAAAAAGTCGAAAAATGAGAAAATCACACTGTAGGACTTGGAATATGGTGAGGAACCCTGAAAAAGTCGAAAAATGAGAAAATCATGCAGTAGGACCTGGAATATGGTGAGAAACCCTGAAAAAGTCTTAAAATGAGAAAATCACACTGTAGGACCTGGAATATGGTGAGAAACCCTGAAAAAGTCAAAAAAAGAGAAAAACACACTCTAGGACTTGGAATATGATGAGAAACCCTGAAAAAGTAAAAAAATGAGAAAATCACACTGTAGGACCTGGAATATGGTGAGAAACCCTGAAAAAGTCAAAAAATGAGAAAATCAAACTGTAGGTCCTGGAATAAGGTGAGAAAACCTGAAAAAGTCCAAAACTGAGAAAAATCACACTGTAATACATGGAATAAGTGGAGAAACTCTGAAAGAGTCGACAAATTAGAAAAATAACACTCTAGGACATGGAATAATATGAGAAACCCTGAAAAAGTCAAAAAATGAGAAAATCACACTGTAGGACTTGGAATATGATGAGAAACCCTGAAAAAGTCAAAAAATGAGAAAATCACACTGTACGACTTGGAATATGGTGAGAAACCCTGAAAAAGTCGAAAAATGAGAAAATCATGCAGTAGGACCTGGAATATGGTGAGAAACCCTGAAAAAGTCAAAAAATGAGAAAATCACACAGTAGGACCTGCAATATGGTGAGAAACCCTGAAAAAGTTGAAAAATGAGAAAATCACACTGTAGGACTTGGAATAAGATGAGAAACCGTGAAAAAGACAAAAAATGACAAAAATACACTGTAGGAGCTGGAATATGGTGAGAAATCCTGAAAAAGTCCAACAATAAGAAATTCACACTTGTAGGACCCGCAATATGGTGAGAAACCCATAAAAGTCAAAAAATGAGAAAATCACACTGTAGGACTTGGAGTAAGATGAGAAACCCTGAAAAAGTCAAAAAATGAGAAAATCACCATATAGGACTTGGAATATGGTGAGAAACCCTGAAAAAGTAAAAAATGAGCAAAATATGCAGTAGGACCTGGAATATGGTGAGAAACACTGAAAAAGTCTTAACATGAGAACAATCATACTGTAGGACCTGGAATATGATCAGAAACACTGAAAATGTATAAAAATGAGAAAATCACACATTAGGACCTGGAATATGGTGATAAACTCTGAAAAAGTCAAAAAAAATGAGAAAATTACACTGTAGGACCTGGAATATTTTTTGAGAAACCCTGAAAAAGTCCGAAAAAGAGAAAATCACACTCTAGGACTTGGAATAGGATGAGAAAACCTGAAAAAGTCAAAAAATGAGAAAATCACACTGTAGTACCTAGAATATGGTGAGAAACACTGAAAAAGTCTTAACGTGAGAAAATCACACAGTAGGACCTGGAATATGGTGAGAAACCCTGAAACATTTGAAAAATAAGAAAATCAAACTTGTAGTACCTGCAATATGGTGAGAAACCCTGAAAAAGTCGAAAAATGAGAAAATCACACTGTAGGACTTGGAATAAGATGAGAAATCATGAAAAAGTCAAAAAATGAGAGAAATACACTGTAGGAGCTGGAATATGGTGAGAAACCCCGAAAAAGTCGAAAAATAAGAAAATTACACTTGTAGGACCACCAATATGTTGAGAAACACTGAAAAAGTCGAAAAATGAGAAAAATCACACTGTAGTACATGGATAATGGTGATATAATCTGAAGAAGTCAAAAAATTAGAAAAATCACACTCTAGGACTTGGAATAAGATGAGAAACCCCGAAAAGTCAAAAAATGAGAAAATCACACTGTAGGACTTGGAATATGATGAGAAACCCTGAAAAAGTCAAAAAATGAGAAAATCACACTGTACGACTTGGAATATGGTGAGAAACCCTGAAAAAGTCGAAAAATGAGAAAATCACGCTGTAGGACCAGGAATATTGTGAGAAAACGTGGAAAAGTCTAAAAATGAGAAAAATACACTGTAGGAGCTGGAATATGGTGAGAAAACCTGATAAAGTCGAAAAATAAGAAACTCACACTTGTTTGACCTCCAATATGGTTAGAAACCCTGAAAAAGTCTTAAAATGAGAAAATCACACTGTAGGACCTGGAATATGGTGAGAAACACTGAAAAAGTCAAAAAATGAGAAAATCACACTTTAGGACTTGGAATATAATGAGAAACCCATAAAAGTCAAAAAATGAGAAAATCACTCTGTAGGGTTGAATATGGTGAGAAAAACTGAAAAAGTCGAAAAAAGAAAAAAATCACGCATTAGGAGCGGCAATTTGGTGAGAAACACTGAAAAAGGCTTAAAATGAGAAAATCACACTGTAGGACCTGGAATATGGTGAGAAACCCTGAAAAAGTAAAAAAAATGAGAAAAATCACACTGTAATACATGGAGTAAGTGGAGAAACTCTGAAAGAGTCAACAAATTAGAAAAATAACACTCTAGGACATGGAATAAGATGAGAAACCCTGAAAAAGTCAAAAAATGAGAAAATCACACTGTAGGACTTGGAATATGATGAGAAACCCTAAAAAAGTCGAAAAATGAGAAAATCACACTGTAGGACTTGGAATATGGTGAGGAACCCTGAAAAAGTCGAAAAATGAGAAAATCATGCAGTAGGACCTGGAATATGGTGAGAAACCCTGAAAAAGTCTTAAAATGAGAAAATCACACTGTAGGACCTGGAATATGGTGAGAAACCCTGAAAAAGTCAAAAAAAGAGAAAAACACACTCTAGGACTTGGAATATGATGAGAAACCCTGAAAAAGTAAAAAAATGAGAAAATCACACTGTAGGACCTGGAATATGGTGAGAAACCCTGAAAAAGTCAAAAAATGAGAAAATCAAACTGTAGGTCCTGGAATAAGGTGAGAAAACCTGAAAAAGTCCAAAACTGAGAAAAATCACACTGTAATATATGGAATAAGTGGAGAAACTCTGAAAGAGTCGACAAATTAGAAAAATAACACTCTAGGACATGGAATAATATGAGAAACCCTGAAAAAGTCAAAAAATGAGAAAATCACACTGTAGGACTTGGAATATGATGAGAAACCCTGAAAAAGTCAAAAAATGAGAAAATCACACTGTACGACTTGGAATATGGTGAGAAACCCTGAAAAAGTCGAAAAATGAGAAAATCATGCAGTAGGACCTGGAATATGGTGAGAAACCCTGAAAAAGTCAAAAAATGAGAAAATCACACAGTAGGACCTGCAATATGGTGAGAAACCCTGAAAAAGTTGAAAAATGAGAAAATCACACTGTAGGACTTGGAATAAGATGAGAAACCGTGAAAAAGACAAAAAATGACAAAAATACACTGTAGGAGCTGGAATATGGTGAGAAATCCTGAAAAAGTCCAACAATAAGAAATTCACACTTGTAGGACCCGCAATATGGTGAGAAACCCATAAAAGTCAAAAAATGAGAAAATCACACTGTAGGACTTGGAGTAAGATGAGAAACCCTGAAAAAGTCAAAAAATGAGAAAATCACCATATAGGACTTGGAATATGGTGAGAAACCCTGAAAAAGTAAAAAATGAGCAAAATATGCAGTAGGACCTGGAATATGGTGAGAAACACTGAAAAAGTCTTAACATGAGAACAATCATACTGTAGGACCTGGAATATGATCAGAAACACTGAAAATGTATAAAAATGAGAAAATCACACATTAGGACCTGGAATATGGTGATAAACTCTGAAAAAGTCAAAAAAAATGAGAAAATTACACTGTAGGACCTGGAATATTTTTTGAGAAACCCTGAAAAAGTCCGAAAAAGAGAAAATCACACTCTAGGACTTGGAATAGGATGAGAAAACCTGAAAAAGTCAAAAAATGAGAAAATCACACTGTAGTACCTAGAATATGGTGAGAAACACTGAAAAAGTCTTAACGTGAGAAAATCACACAGTAGGACCTGGAATATGGTGAGAAACCCTGAAACATTTGAAAAATAAGAAAATCAAACTTGTAGTACCTGCAATATGGTGAGAAACCCTGAAAAAGTCGAAAAATGAGAAAATCACACTGTTCGACTTTGAATAAGATGAGAGACCGTGAAAATTTTAAAAAATGAGAAAAATACACTGTAGTAGCTGGAACATGGTGAGAAACCCTGCAAAAGTCGAAAAATAAGAAATTCACACTTTTAGGACCTGCAATATGGTGAGAATCCCTGAAAAAGTTGAAAAATGAGAAAATCACACTCTAGGAATTGGAATATGATGAGAAACCCTGAAAAAGTCGAAAAATGATAAAATCACACAGTAGGACCTGCAATATGGTGAGAAACCCTGAAACAGTCAAAAAATAAGAAAATCAAACTTGTAGTACCTGCAATATGGTGAGAAAACCTGAAAAAAGAAAGAAAGAAAGAAAGAAAGAAAGAAAGAAAGAAAGAAAGAAAGAAAGAAAGAAAGAAAGAAAGAAAGAAAGAAACCAAGGAGAATAAAAAGTTTTTATAAAAGTTTTATAAAAAGTGTTAACGTTTTTAAAAATTAAAAAAAAAATTACCAGATCACCATCAAGCACACACAGCATTGGCTGTCTTCAGGTGTATCCTTTCAGCCTCCGAAACAAAAAGCAATGGCTGTCTGTCTTCAGGTGTATCCTATTCTCGAGTCTTCCAACCTGAGTGCTGGGCTGAGCTGCCTCATTATGTAATTGTAAACCTTCCTTGGTTTGTCTTTTCCATTTCTAAGACTAACAGGCCTTTTTCTATTTAGAGAATATGCTCATGACTGTCCTTTAGATATAGTAAATATAACTGTTGCTCATAAAACTTGTTTTCTAGGAAATTTTAAAGGGCAATGGCAGAGTTTATTTATAAAAAATATTTTGCATTTATTTATTTGTGTGAGTGATGAAGCTCAGGTCTTCAAACTCGTCAGGAGTTATGATTACTTCCCCTCTCTCTCACCCCCTCTTTCTCCTCTCTCTCAATGATCAATTTTATTTTTAGTGTAAGAATTTTTTGCATGTGTATGCTGTGCCCACAGACTCCAGAACAGAGTATTAGATCCCCTGGAACTGGAGATGGGCCACCATATATATATACTGGTAATTGAGCCCAGGTTCTCTGGAAGAGGAGACAATGCTCTTAATTGTTGAGCCCTCTCTGTAGCCACATCTTTCATTCTTTTTTTTTTTGAGTATATGTGAGGCTGTGTTTATATACATCATATGCAGACAATAAGAATGATTTAGATTCTTCAGCATCTGACACACTCTTCTGGAGTGTCTGAACATAGCTACAGCATACTTAAATATAATAAATAAATAAATCTTTAAAAAGAAAAGGAAAAGTAAAAAAGAAAGAACAGGCCTGCCATATGCATGTTCATAGAGGAAAATGGAAGAGACCCCAATCTAACCTCAGCAGGGTGCTTCCTTCTGGATGGTAGCTCACAGTTTCATCCCAGCAAGACAGGCAAATCACTGAGTTCAAGGACAGTAAGGTTCAGGACAGCCAAGGTTAGGAAGGAAAAGGGTCTATGTTGAGAATACAAACCGACAAAACAACAACTAGGAAAAAGAAGTGACAATGTAACTTGGGGTAGGGTACCAACAAGAGAAAGCTTTCTGTTACCACTTACAAACACCAGTAGCCTTGCACCCTTCTGTCCAGGTCCCTGCCTTCCTTTCTAGGAATTCTAAGGATGCCAGGGGGTGGGGGAATCCAGATTAACTTTTTAATAACAAAGACTTGGTCTTCGATGTCTATAGGAAGCCCTTCTCAGTGCCTTTAACTACCACTGAACTTTCAGGGCTGTGACTCAACTGTAACAAGGAACAGGGCTAAGAACCTGCAGCCTTTGTAAACAACTATTTTTTTAAAGTGGGGGACACAAATCAGCAGTAGAAGCCCTCAGGTTCAGCCATAATACTTGTTAGGGAAAGAGCCTCAAATTCCGGAGCTGAGGTCTCATGGGTGAACTGCTTCAAGCTCTGAGTATCATTGAAAGAAAGAAAAGATATCATGTGGTTGCTTAATTTATTTATTTTATTATTTCTATTTTTTGTTTTCTTTTGTTTTGTTTTAGAAAAGGCCTCAGTCTGTAGCTATGGCTGACCTAGGACAGACTACATGTGTTAATTAGGGTTTCACAGCTGAGAAACAGACCATACCTATGTAATACTTAGAAAACCCAACAGTCAGCGGTGGCTCGAGCTCTTAATGAGAGCACTCTGGAGGCAGAGGCAGTCAGTTTCTGAGTTTGAGGCCAGCCTGGTTAAAGACAGGGATAGGCAGGGATAGGCAAGGCAGGGCTAGGCTAGCCAAGGGGCTAGGCTAGGCTAGGCAAGAGGCTAGGCTAGGCTACGCAAGGGGCTAGGCTAGGCTAGGCTAGGCAAGGGGCTAGGCAAGACAGAAAGACAAGTATGGCAGGCCTGGTGGTTTTTCTTTCTTTCTTATCCCTTTTAAAAATGTTTATTTATTTATTTATTTATTTATTTATTTATTTATTTATTTATTTATTAGATATAAGTACACTGTAGCTGTCTTTAGACACTCCAGAGGAGGGTGCCAGATTCTGGAGAATCTAAATCCCTCTTATGGGCCTCATATGATGTACATAAACACAGCCTCACATATACTTCTAAAAATTTAAAGATGTGTGGGGCCACTGAACGGGCTCAACAATTAACAGCATTGTCTCCTCTTCCAGAGAACCTGGGATCAACTACCAGCCACTATATGGTGGCCGATTTCCAGTTCCAGGGGATCAGACAGACAGACAGACAAACAGTCAAGGATGGCAGGCCTGCCTGGTTTTTCTTTCTTTCTTATCCTTTTTAAAAAATGTTTATTTATTTATTTATTTATTTATTTATTTATTTATTTATTTATTTATGTATTTATTATATATAAGTACACTGTAGCTGTCTTCAGACACTCCAGAAGAGGGTGTCAGATTCTGGAGAATCTAAATCCCTCTTATGGTCTCCATATGATGTACATAAACACAGCCTCACATACATTTCTAAAAATTTAAAGATGTGTGGGGCCACTGAAAGGGCTCAATAATTAACAGCATTGTCTCCTCTTCCAGAGAACCTGGGATGAACTACCAGCAACTATATGGTGGCCCCTTCTCCAGTTCCAGGGGATCAGACAGAGAGACAGACATACACACAGATAGAGATAAGGATGGAGGCCTGCCTGGTCTTTCTTTCTTTCTTATTCTTTTTAAGAAATGTTTATTTATTTATTTATGTATTTATTAGATATAGGTACACTGTAGCTGTCTTCAGACACTCCATTAGAGTGTGTCAGATTCTGGAGAATCTAAATCCCTCTTATGGTCTGCATATGATGTACATAAACACAGCCTCACATATACTTCTAAAAATTTAAAGATGGGTGGGGCCACAAATAAGGGTCAACAATTAACAGCATTGTCTCCTCTTCCAGAGAACCTGTGATCAACTATCAGACACTATTGTGGCCCATCTCCAGTTCCAGAAGATCAGACAGACAGACAGACAGACAGACAGACAGAGATAAGGATGGCAGGCCTGCCTGGTCTTTCTTTTTTTCTTATCATTTTTTAAAAAATGTTTATTTATTTATTTATTTATTTATTTATTTATTTATTTATGTATTTATTAGATATAAGTACACTGTAGCTGTCTTCAGACACTCCAGAAGAGGGTGTCAGATTCTGGAGAATCTAAATCCCTCTTATGGTCTGCATATGATGTACATAAACACAGCCTGATATATACTTCTAAAATTTTAAAGATGTGTGGGGCCACTGAGAGGGCTCAACAATTAACAGCATTGTCTCCTCTACCAGAGAACCTGGGATCAACTACCAGCAACTATATGGTGGTCCATCTCCAGTTCCAGGGGATCAGGCAGACAAAGAGACAGACAGAAAAGGGTGGCAGGCCTCCCTGGTTTTTCTTTCTTTCTTATCCTTTTTAAAAAATATTTATTTATTTATTTATGTATGTATTTATTAGATATAAGTACACTGTAGTTGTCTTCAGACATTCCAGAAGAGGGTGTCAAATTCTGGAGAATCTAAATCCCTCTTATGGTCTGCATATGATGTACATAAACACAGCCTAACATATACTTCTAAAAATTTAAAGATAGGTGGAGCCACTGAAAGGACTCAACAATTAACAGCATTGTCTCCTCTTCCAGAGAACCTGGGATCAACTAACAGCAACTATATGGTGGCCCATTTCCAGTTCCAAGGGTTCAGACAGACAGACAGACAGACTGATAGAGATAAGGATGGAGGCCTGCCTGGTCTTTCTTACTTTCTTATACGTTAAAAAAAATATTTATTTATTTATTTATTTATTTATTTATTTATTTATTTATTTATTTATGTATTTATTAGATATAAGTACACTGTAGCTGTCTTCAGACACTCTAGAAGAGGGTGTCATCTTCTGGAGAATCTAAATCCCTCTTATGGTCTGCATATGATGTACATAAACACAGCCTCACATATACTTCTAAAAATTAAAAGATGGGTGGGCCCACTGAAAGGGCTCAACAATTCACAGCATTGTCTCTTCTTCCAGAGAACGTGGGATCAACTACCAGCAACTATATGGTGGCCCATCTCAAGTTCCAGGGGATAAGACAGACAGACAGACAGACAGACAGAGATAAGGATGGCAGGCCTGCCTGATTTTTCTTTCTTTCTTATTTTTTTTAAAAAAATGTTTATTTATTTATTTATTTATTTATTTATTTATTTATTAGATATAAGTACACTGTAGCTGTCTTCAGACTCTCCAGAAGAGGGTGTCAGATTCTGGAGAATCTATATCCCTCTTATGGTCTGCATATGATGTACATGAACACAGCCTCACATATACTTCTAAAAATTTAAAGATGTGTGGGGCCACTGAAAGGGCTCAACAATTAACAGCATTGTCTCCTCTTCCAGAGAACCTGGGATCAACTACCAGCAACTATATGGTGGCCCATCTCCAGTTCCAGGGGATCAGACAGAGATACATACAGACAGACAGACAAGGATTGCAGTCCTGCCTGTTTTTTTTTTTTCTTATACATTTTAAAAAATGTTTATTTATTTATATATGTATTTATTAGATATAAGTACACTGTAGCTGTCTTCAGGTACTTCAGAAGAGGGTGTCATATTCTGGAGAATCTAAATCCCTCTTATAGACTGCATATGATGTACATAAACACAGCCTCACATATACTTCTAAAAATTTAAAGATGTGTGGGGCCACTGAAAAGGCTCAAAAATTAACAGCATTGTCTCCTCTACCAGAGAACCTGGGATCAACTAGCCGCAACTATATGGTGGCCCATCTACAGTTCAAGGGGATCAGACAGACAGACAGACAGACAGACAAGGATTGCAGGCCTGCCTGGTTTTACTTTCTTTCTTATAATTTTTAAAAAATGTTTATTTATTTATTTCTTTATTTATTTATTATATATAAGTACACTGTAGCTGTCTTCAGACACTCCAGAAGATTGTGTCAGATTCTGGAGAATCTAAATCCCTCTTAAGGTCTGCATATGATGTACATAAACACAGCCTCACATATACTTCTAAAAATTTAAGATGTGTGGGGCCACTGAAAAGGCTCAACAATTAACAGCATTGTCTCCTCTACCAGAGAACCTGGGATCAACTACCAGCAACTATATGGTGGCCCATCTCCAGTTCCAGGGGTCAGGCAGACAAAGAGACAGACAGACAAGGGTGGCAGGACTCTCTGGTTTCTCTTTCTTTCTTATCCTTTTTAAAAAATGTTTATTTATTTATGTATTTATTAGATATAAGTACTCTGTAGATGTCTTCAGACACTCCAGAATAGGGTTTCAGATTCTGGAGAATATAAATCCCTCTTATGGTCTGCATATGATGGACATAAACACAGATTCACATACACTTCTAAAAATTTAAAGATGGGTGGGGCCACTGAAAGGGCTCAACAATTAACAGCATTGTCTCTTCTTCCAGAGAACCTGGGATCAACTACCAGCAACTATATGGTGGCCCATCTCCAGTTCCAGGGGATCAGACAGACAGACAGACAGACAGAGATAAGGAGGGCAGGCCTGCCTGGTCTTTCTTTCTTTCTTTCTTATCTTTTTAAAATAATGTTTATTTATTTATTTATTTATTTATTTATTTATTTATTTATTTATTAGATATAAGTACACTGTAGTTGTCTTCAGACACTCCAGAAGAGGGTGTCAGATTCTGGAGAATCTAAATCCCTCTTATGGTCTGCATATAATGTACATAAACACAGCCTCACATTTACTTCTTAAAATTTAAAGGTGGGGGGACCATTGAAAGGGCTCAGCAATTAACAGCATTGTCTCCTCTACCAGAGAACCTGGGATCAACTACCAGCACCTATATGGTGGCCCATCTCCAGATCCAGGGGATCAGAACGACAGACAGACAGACAGACAGACAGAGATAAGGATGGCAGGCTTGCCAGGTCTTTCTTTCTTTCTTATCCGGTTTAAATAATGTTTATTTATTTATTTATTTATTTATTTATTTATTTATTTATTAGATATAAGTACACTGTAGCTGTCTTCAGACACTCCAGAAGAGGGTGTCAGATACCTAAATCCCTCTTCTGGTCTGCATATCATGTACATAAACATAGCCTCACATACACTTCTAAAAATTTAAAGATGGGTAGGGCCACAAATAGGGGTCAACAATTAGCAGCATTGTCTCCTCTTCCAGAGAACCTGGTATCAACTACCAGCAACTATATGGTAGCCCATCTCCAGTTCCAGGGGATCAGACAGACAGACAGACAGACAGAGATAAGGATGGCAGGCCTGCCTGGTCATACTTTCTTTCTTATCCTTTTTAAAAAATGTTTATTTATTTATTTATTTATTTATTTATTTATTTATTATATATAAGTACACTGTAGCTGTCTTCAGACACTCCAGTAGAGGGTATCAGATTCTGGAGAATCTAAATCCTCTTATAATCTGAATATGATGTACATAAAAAGGCCTCACATATACTTCTAAATATTTAAAGAAGTGTGGGGCCACTGAAAGAGCTCAACAATTAACAGCATTGTCTCCTCTTCCAGAGAACCTTAGATCAACTACCAGCAACTATATGGTGGCCCATCTCCAGTTCCCGGGGATCAGATCGACAGACAGACAGACAGACAGAGAAATGGATGGCAGGCCTGACTGTTCTTTCTTTCTTTCTTATCCTTTTTAAAAAATGTTTATTTATGTATTTATTTATTTATTTATTTATTTATTTATTTATCTATGTATTTATTAGATATAAGTACACTGTAGCTGTCTTCAGACACTCCAGAAGAGGGTGTCAGATTCTGGAGAATCTAAATCCCTCTTATGGTCTGCATATGATGTACATAAACACAGCCTAACATATACTTCTAAATATTTAAAGATGGGTGGCGCCACTGAAAGGGCTCAACAATTAACAGCATTGTTTCCTCCTCCAGAGAACTTGGGATCAACTACCAGCAACTATTCGTGGCCCATCTCCAGTTCCCAGGTATCAGATTGACAGACAGACAGACAGACAGAGATATGGATGGCAGGCCTGCCTGGTCTTTCTTTCTGTCTTTTCCTTTTTAAAAAATGTTTATTTATTTATTTATTTATTTATTTATTTATTTATTTTTTATATATTTTTTAGATATAAGTACACTGTAACTGTTCAGACACTCCAGAAGATGGTGTCAGATTCTGGAGAATCTAAATCCCTCTTATGGTCTGCATATGATGTACGTAAACACAGCCTCACATATACTTCTAAAAATTTAAAGAAGGGTGGGGCCACTCTAAAAGCTCAACAATTAACAGCATTGTCTCCTCTTCCAGAGTACCTGGGATCAACTACCAGCAACTATATGGTGGCCCATCTCCAGTTCCAGGGGATCAGACAGACAGACAGACAGACAATGATAAGGTTGCCAGGCCTGCCTGCTCTTTATTTCTTTCTTATCCTTTTCAAAAAATGTTTATTTATTTATTTATTTATCTATGTATTTATTAGATATAAGTACACTGTAGCTGTCTTCAGACACTCCAGAAGAGGGTGTCAGATTCTGGAGAATCTAAATCCCTCTTATGGTCTTCATATGATGTATATAAACACAGCCTAACATATACTTCTAAAAATTTAAAGATAGGTGGAGCCACTGAAAAGGCTCACAAATTAACAGCATTGTCTCCTCTTCCAGAGAACCTGGGATCAACTAACAGCAACTGTATCGTGGCCCATCTCCAGTTCCAAGAGATCAGACAGACTGACAGACAGACAGACTGACAGAGATAAGGATGGCAGGCCTGCCTGGTCTTTCTTTCTTTCTTATCCTTTTTAAAAAATGTTTATTTATTTATTTATATGTTTATTAGATATAAGTACACTCTAGCCGTCTTCAGACACTCCAGAAGAAGGTGTCAGATTCTGGAGAATCTAAATCCCTCTTATGGTCTGCATATGATGTACATAAACACAGCCTCACATTTAGTTCTTAAAATTTAAAGGTGGGGGGGGCCACTGAAAGGGCTCAGCAATTAACAGCATTGTCTCCTCTTCCAGAGAACCTTGGATCAACTACCTGCAACTATATGGTGGCCCATCTCCACTCCCAGGGGATCAGACAGACAGACAGACAGACAAAGATAAGGTTGGCAGGCCTGCCTGCTCTTTATTTCTTTCTTATCCTTTTTAAAAAATATTTATTTATGTATTTATTAGATATAAGTACACTGTAGCTGTCTTCAGACACTCCAGAAGAGGGTGTCAGATTCTGGAGAATCTAAAACCCTCTTATGGTCTGCATATGATGTACATAAACACAGCCTCACATATACTACTAAAAATTTAACGATGGGTGGGGCCACTGAAAGCGCTCAACAATTAACAGCATTGTCTCCTCTTCCAGAGAACCTGGGATCAACTACCAGCACCTATATGGTGGCCCATCTCCAGTTCCAGGGGATCAGAACGACAGACAGACAGACAGACAGACAGAGATAAGGATGGTAGGCCTGCCTGGTCTTTCTTTTTTTCTTATCCGGTTTAAATAATGTTTATTTATTTATTTATTTATTTATTTATTTATTTATTAGATATAAGTTCACTGAAGCTGTCTTCAGACACTCCAGAAGATGGTGTCACATTCTGGAGAATCTAAATCCCTCTTATGGTCTGCATATGATGTACATAAACACAGCCTCACATACACTTCTAAAAATATAAAGATGGGTAGGGCCACAAATAGGGGTCAACAATTAACAGCATTGTCTCCTCTTCCAGAGAACCTGGTATCAACTACCAGCAACTATATGGTAGCCCATCTCCAGTTCCAGGGGATCAGACAGACAGACAGACAGACAGAGATAAGGATGGCAGGCCTGCCTGGTCTTACTTTCTTTCTTATCCTTTTTAAAAACTGTTGTTTATTTATTTATTTTTTTATGTATTTATTATATATAAGTACGCTGTAGCTGTCTTCAGACACTCCAGTAGAGGGTGTCAGATTCTGGAGAATCTAAATCCTCTTATAATCTGAATATGATGTACATAAACACAGCCTCACATATACTTCTAAATATTTAAATAAGTGTGGGGCCACTGATAGGGCTCAACAATTAACAGCATTGTCTCTTCTTCCAGAGATCCTTGGATCAATTACCAGCAACTATATGGTGGCCCATCTCCAGTTCCAGGGGATCAGACAGACAGACAGACAGACAGACAGACAGAGATAAGGATGGCAGGCCTGCCTAGTCTTACTTTCTTTCTTATCCTTTTTAAAAAATATTTATTTATTTATTTATTTATTTATTTATTTATTTATTTATTATCTATTTATTTATTAGATATAAGTACACTGTAGCTGTCTTCAGACACTCCAGAAGAGGGTGTCAGATTCTGGAGAATCTAAATCCCTCTTATGGTCTGCATATTGTGTACATAAACACAGCCTCACATATACTTCTAAAAATTTAAAGATGTGTGGGGCCACTGAAAGGGCTCAACAATTAACAGGATTGTCTCCTCTACAAGAGAACCTGGGATCAACTACCAGCAACTATATGGTGGCCAGCAACTATATGAGAACATCACACAGTAGGACCCAGAATTACGAAAAGACTTGAAAAACGTGGAAAATGAGAAAATCACACTTCAGGACCCAGAATATGCCGAGAAATGCTGAAAAACCTGAAAATAAAAAATTCACAAGTCGGATCCAGAATATGGCAAGGAACCTTGAAAAAAGTGGAAAATGAGAAAAACACACTCTATTACCAAGAATATGGCAAGAAATACTAAAAAACGTGGAAAAGTAAAAATTCACACTGAAGGACCTGGAAAATGGCAAGAAAACCTGAAAAAAAGGAGAATTAAAAACTCACACTTAAGGACCCAGAATATGGCGAGAAAACCTGAAAAACAAGGAAAATTAAAAACTCACACTGAAGGACCCAGAATATGGCTAGAAAACCTGAAAAAAGTAGAAAATTAAAAATTCACACTGAAGAAACCCGAATAGAGCGAGAAAACCTGAAAAGGGTGGAAAATGAGAATAATCATAATGCAGGACCCAGAATTGTGAAAAAAAAAAAACATGAAAAAAGTCGAAAATGAGAAAATCACACGGTAGGAACCAGAATATGCCGAGAAAACCTGAAAAACATGGAAAATTAAAAATACACGCTGTAAGACCCAGAATATGGCGAAAAACCCTGAAAAAAGTAGAAAATTAAAAGCTCACACTAAAGGACCCCAAATATGACGAAAAAAACCTGAAAAAGGTGGAAAATGAGAAAAACACACTGTAGGAACCAGAATTACGAAAAAACTTGAAAAACTTGGAAAATTAGAAAATCACACTGCAGGACCCAGTATATGCTGAGAAACCCTGAAAAACATCAAAATTAAAAAATCTAACTTTTGGACGAGATATGTCGAGAAACCATGAAAAAAGTGGAAAATTAAAAATTCACACTGTTTTACCCAGAAAGAATATGGCAAGAAACCCTGAAAAACGTGAAAAATTTTAAATTCACACTGTAGGACGCAGAATATGGCCAGAAACCCTAAAAAAACTAAAAAAATTAATATATCACACTGAAGGACCCCGGATATGGCGAGAAAACCAGAAAAAGTTGGATTATGAGAAAATCACACCTTAGGACCCAGGATTGCGAAAAAATTGAAAAACGGGGAAAATGAGAAAATCACACTGTAGGACCCAGAATATGCCGAGAAACCCTGAAAAACGTGGAAAATTAAAAATACACGCTGTAGGACCCAGAATATGGCAACAAACACTGAAAAAAGAGTAGATAATTAGAAACTCACACTGAAGGACCACGAATATGGCGAGAAAACCTGAAAAAGGTGGAAAATGGGAAAATCGCAATGTAGGACCCAGAATATGCCGAGAAACCCTGAAAAACGTGAAAATTAAAAATTCACAATGTCAGACAAAGAATATGGCAAGAAACCATGAAAAAAGTGGAAAATGAGAAAATCACACTGTATTACCAAGAATATGTTGAGAAAACCTGAAAAATGAGGAAAATTAAACACTCACACTGAAGGACCCAGAATATGGCGAGAAACCATGAAAAAATGGAAAATTAAAAACTCACACTGAAGGACCAGGAATATGATGAAAAACCCTGAAATATGTGGAAAATTAAAAAAAATCACACTGTAGGACCTGGAATATGACAGAAAAGCTGAAAAAAGTAGAAAATGAACACTCACACTAAAGGACCCGGAATATGGCGAAAAAAGCTGAAAAATGTTGAAAATGAGAAAATCACACTGTAGGACCAAGAATTACGAAAAAACTTGTAAAACAGGAAAATGAGAAAAGCACACTATATGACCCAGAATATGCCGAGAAACCCTGAAAAACATCGAATATTAAAAATACACGCTGTAGGACCCAAAATAAGGCAAGAAACCCTGAAAAAAGTAGATAATTAAAAACTCTCACTGAAGGACCCGGAATATGGTGAGAAAACCTGAAAAAGGTGGAAAATGAGAAAATCACACTGTAGGACCCAGAATATGCCAACAAACCCTAAAAAATCTGAAAATTCATAATTCACACTGTCGGACCCAGAATATGGCGAGAAACCATGAAAAAAGTGGAAAACTTAAAACTCACACTGAAGAACCGTGAATATGATGAAAACCCTGAAAAATGTAGAAAATTAAAAACTCACACTGTAGGACCTGGAATATGACAGAAAAGCTGAAAAAAGTAGAAAATAAAAACTCACACTGAAGGACCCCAAATATGGCTAGAAAACCTGAAAAATGTGCAAAATTAGAAAATCACACTGCAGGACACAGAATATGCCGAGAAACCCTGAAAAACGTGAAAATTAAAAATTCACACTGTTGGACACAGAATATGGCGAGAAATACTGAAAAACGTGGAAAATTAAAAATTCAAACTGAAGAAACTGCAATATGGCAAAAAAAAAAAAACTGGAAAACGTGGAAATGAGAAAAGTACACTGAATATGACCAAAAAACCTGAAAAACGTGCAATATTAAAAATTCACAATTAAGGACCCGGAGAATGGCGAGAAAACCTGAAAAACGTGGAAAATTAAAAATTAACACTGAAGGACCTGGAATATGGTGAGAAAAACTGAAAAATTAGAAAATAAAAAACTCACACTGAAGGACCCCAAATATGGCAAGAAAACCTGAAAAAAGTAGCAAATTAAAAATTCACACTGAAGGACCCAGAATATGGCAATAAAACCTGAAAAACGAGGAAAATTAAAAACTCACACTGAAGGACCCAGAATATGGTGAGAAAACATAAAAAAGTAGAAAATTAAAAATTCACACTGAAGGACCCCGAATATGGCGAGAAAACCTGAAATGTGGAAAATGAGAATATCGCATTGTAGAACACAGAATATGCTGACAAACCCTGAAAAACATGAAAATTAAAAACTCACACTGTCGGACACAGAATATGGCGAGAAACCATGAAAAAATGGAAATTTAAAAATTCACACTTTACCCAATATACGGTATGAAATTCTGAAAAACCTGAAAAATTATAAATTCACAATGAAGTACCTGGAATATGGCAAGAAAACCTGAAAAACGTGGAAATGAGAAAATTACACAGTAGGACCCATAATATGACGAAAAAAATTGAGAAACGAGGAAAATTAAAAATTCACACTGAAGGACCCGTAATATGGCGAGAAAACCTGAAAAACGAGGAAAATTAAAAACCTGAAAAAGGTTGAAAATGAGACAATCACACTGTGGGACCCAGAATATGGCGAGAAATCCTGAAAAAGTAGAAATTAAAAAACACACACTGAAAGACCACGAATATGGCGATAAAGCCTGAAAAACGTGGAAATGAGAAAATCACAATGTAGAACCAGAATGTGAGGAAGAAACCTGAAAAACGTGGAAAATTAAAAATTCACACTGTAGGACCCAGAATATGGCGAGAAACACTGAAAAATATTGAAAATAAAAAATTCACACTATATGACCAGAATATGGCAAGAAACCTTGAAAAACGTGGAAAATTAAAAATTCACACTATATTACCCAGAATATAGCGAGAAATACTGAAAAACGTGGAAAATTAAAAATTCACACTGAAGGACCTGGAATATGGTAGGAAAATCTGAAAAACGTGGAAATGAGAAAATCACACTGTAGGACCAAGGATATGACAAAAAAAAACCTGAAACACGTGGCAAATTAAAAATTCACACTGAAGGACTCCGACTATGGCGAGAAAACCTGAAAAAGGTTGAAAATGAGAATAATCACACTTTAGGAGCCAGAATTGCAAAAAAAAAAAAAAAAAACAAAAAAAAAACTTGAAAATCTTCGAAAATGAGAAAATCACACTCTAGGACCCAGAATATGCCGAGAAACCCTGAAAAAACTACAAAATTACAAACTTAAACTGAATAACCCCAGATATGGAGAGAAAACCTGAAAAAGGAGGAAAATGAGAAAATCACACTGTAGGACCCAGAATTACGAAAAAAACTTGAAAAACCTGGAAAATAAAAATTCACACTGAAGAACCCGGAATATGGTGATGAAACCTAAAATCGAGGAAAATTCAAAACTCACACTGTAGACTAGGAATATGGCCAGATACACTGAAAAATGGGGAAAATGAAAAATTCACACTGTAGGACCCAGAATATGGCGAGAAACCCTGAAATAAGTAGGAAATTAAAAACTCTGACTGAAGTACCTGGAATATGGCGAGAAAACCTGAAAAAGGTGGAAAATGAGAAAATTACATGGTAAGACCCAGAAATGTGAAAAAACTTGAAAAAAGTGGAAAATGTGAAAATCACACTGTAGGACCCAGAATATGCCTAGAAACACTGAAAAACGTGGAACATTAAAAATACACGCATTAGGACCCAGAATATGTCGAGAAACCCTGAAAAAAGTAGAAAATTAAAAACCCACACTGAAGGATCGCGAATATGACGAAAAAACCTGAAAAACGTGGAAATGAGAAAATCACACTGTAGGACCGAGAATATGACGAAAAAACTTGAAAAACGTGGAAAATTAAAAATTCACACTGAAGGACCCATATATGGCGAGAAAACCTGAAAAAAGTAGATAATTAAAAATTCACACTGAAGGACCCCGAATATGGGGAGAAAACCTGAAATAGGTGGAAAATGAGAATAATCACACTGTAGGATCAAGAATTGAGAAAAAACATGAAAAAAGTCAAAAATGAGAAAATCACACTGTAGGATCAAGAATATGCCGAGAAACACTGAAAAACGTGGAAAATTAAAAATACATGCTGAAGGATCCAGAATATGGCGAGAAACCCTGAAAAAAGTAGAAAATTAAAAACTCACACTGGAGGATCCCAAATATGGCGAGAAAACCTGAAAAGAATAGAAAATTAAAAATTCACACTGAAGAACCCCGAATATGGCAAGAAAACCTGAAAAAAGTAGAAAATTAAAAACTTACACTGTCAGACCCAGAATATGGCAAGAAACCCTGAAAAAAGTAGAAAATTAAAAAGTCACAGTGAAGGACCCCAAATATGGCGAGAAAACCGGAAAAAGGTGGAAAATGAGAAAATCACACTGTAGGACTCAGAATTATGAAAACACTTGAAAGACCTGGAAAAAGAGAAAATCACACTGCAGGACACAGAATATGCCGAGAAACCCGGAAAAACATGAAAATTAAAAATTCTAACTGTCGGACCTAGATTATGGCGAGAAATCAAAAAACAAGTGGAAAATTAAAATTTCACACTGTATTACCCAGAATATGCCGAGAAAGACTGAAAAATGTGGAAAATTAAAATTCACATAGAAGGACCTGGAATATGGCAAGAAAACCTGAAAAAGGTGGAATATGAGAATAATCACACTGTAGGACCCAGAATTGCGAAAAAACTTGAAAAACGTCGAAAATGAGAAAATCATACTGTAGGACCCAGAATATGCAGAGAAACCCTGAAAAACGTGAAAAATTAAACATACACGCTGTAGGACCCAGAATATGGCAACAAACCCTGAAAAAAGTAGAAAATTAAAAATTCAAACTGGAGTGACCTGCCCTGCAGGGAGCGCCATCTTGGCTCCGGGACTCCACCGAACTTAGTCTGTACAGGTCAGAGTAAGGACCACAGAGGCAGACAGCTTCTGGGACAGGCGGGAGCCACAGAGCCCCTGAGGCAGCACCCTTTTGGGGCTGCAGACATCCGGCATTCTCCCAGCCGGAGGACGGTGACCTGCCCTGCAGGGAGTGCCATCTTGGCTCCGGGACTCCGCCGAACTTAGTCTGTACAGGTCAGAGTGAGGACCACAGAGGCAGACAGCTTCTGGGACAGGCGGGAGCCACAGAGCCCCTGAGGCAGCACCCTTTTGGGGCCGCAGACATCCGGCACCCTCCCAGCCGGAGGACAGTGACCTGCCCTGCAGGGAGCACCATCTTGGCTCCGGGACTCCGCCGAACTCAGTCTGTACAGGTCAGAGTAAGGACCACAGAGGCAGACAGCTTCTGGGACAGGTGGGAGCCACAGAGCCGCTGAGGCAGCACCCTTTTGGGGCTGCAGACATCCGGCACCCTCCCAGCCGGAGGACAGTGACCTGCCCTGCAGGGAGCGCCATCTTGGCTCCGGGACTCCGCCGAACTTAGTCTGTACAGGTTAGAGTGAGGACCACAGAGGCAGACAGCTTCTGGGACAGGCGGGAGCCACAGAGCCTCTGAGACAGCACCCTTTTGGGGCCACAGACATCCGGCACCCTCCTAGCTGGAAGACAGTGGTCTGCCCTGCACAGGAGCCCTCTGCCTCAGGAGCAGGGAGCACATCTTGGATCCAGGACTCCACTGAACTTAGGAACTTAGTCTGCACAGCTGAGAGTGTGCACCACAGAAGCCTACAGCTTCTGTGACCTGCCAAAACAACACAGCATCTGGGAAAGGTCCTGTTTTCCGCCTTCTTCTTCGGCCAGGAGGAGGTCCAAACGCCGGATATCTGTACACCTTCCCTTTAAGAGGAAAGCTTGTCAGCAGGGAGTGCTCTAACCACTGAAACTCAGAGGAGAGAGCCTGTCTCCCAGGTCTGCTGACAGACGATACTCAGAATCACCAGAAGAACAACCTCTGAACAGAGACAACTATAACAACTCCAGAGATTACCAGATGGCGAGAGGTAAACGTAAGAATCTTACTAACAGAAACAAAGACCACTCACCATCATCAGGACCCAGCACTCCCACGTCGCCCAGTGCAGGGCACCCCAACACACCTGAAAAGCTAGACCTGGATTTAAAAGCATATCTCATGATGATGGTAGAGGACATCAAGAAGGACTTTAAAGAACTACAGGAGAACATGGCTAAAGAGTTACAAGTCCTTAAAGAAAAACAGGAAAACACAACCAAACTGGTAGAAGTCCTTAAAGAGAAACAGGAAAACACATCCAATCAGATGATGGAAATGAACAAAACCATACTAGACCTAAAAAGGGAAGTAGACACAATAAAGAAAACCCAAAATGAGGCAACACTGGAGATAGAAACCCTAGGAAAGAAATCTGGAACCATAGATGCAAGCATCAGCAACAGAATACAAGAGATGGAAGAGAGAATCTCAGGTGCAGAAGATTGCATAGAGAACATCGGCACAACAATCAAGGAAAATGGAAAATGCAAAAAGATCCTAACTCAAAACATCCAGGAAATACAGGACACAATGAGAAGACCAAACCTACGGATAATAGGAGTGGATGAGAATGAAGATTTTCAACTCAAAGGACCAGCAAACATCTTCAACAAAATTATAGAAGTAAACTTCCCAAATCTAAAGAAAGAGATGCCCATGAACATACAAGAAGCCTACAGAACTCCAAATAGGCTGGACCAGAAAAGAAATACCTCCCGACACATAATAATCAGAACAACAAATGCACTAAATAAAGATAGAATACTAAAAGCAGTAAGAGAAAAAGGCCAAGTAACATATAAAGGCAAGCCTATCAGAATTACACCAGATTTTTCACCAGAGACTATGAAAGCCAGAAGATCCTGGACAGATGTTATACAGACACTAAAAGAACACTAATTCCAGCCCAGGCTACTATACCCAGCCAAACTCTCAATTAACATAGATGGAGAAACCAAAGTATTCCACGACAAAACCAAATTCACACATTATCTCTCCACGAATCCAGCCCTTCAAAGGATAATAACAGGAAAAAACCAATACAAGGACGGGAACCACGCCCTAGAAACAACAAGAAGGTAATCCCTCAACAAACCTAAAAGAAGACAGCCACAAGAACAGAATGCCAACTTTAACAACAAAAATAACAGGAATCAACAATTACTTTTCCTTAATATCTCTTAATATCAATGGACTCAACTCCCCGATAAAAAGACATAGACTAACAAACTGGCTACACAAACAAGACCCAACATTTTGCTGCTTACAGGAAACTCATCTCAGAGAAAAAGATAGACACTACCTCAGAATGAAAGGCTGGAAAACAATTTTCCAAGCAAATGGTATGAAGAAACAAGCTGGAGTAGCCATTCTAATATCTGATAAGATTGACTTCCAACCCAAAGTCATCAAAAAAGACAGGGAGGGGCACTTCATATTCATCAAAGGTAAAATCCTCCAAGAGGAACTATCAATCCTGAATATCTATGCTCCAAATACAAAGCCAGCCTCATTCATTAAAGAAACTTTAGTAAATCTCAAAGCACACATTGCACCTCATACAATAATAGTGGGAGACTTCAACACACCACTTTCACCAATGGACAGATCATGGAAACAGAAACTAAACAGGGACACAGTGAAACTAACAGAAGTTATGGATCAAATGGATCTGGTAGATATCTACAGAACATTTTACCCTAAAACAAAAGGATACACCTTCTTCTCAGCACCTCATGGTACCTTCTCCAAAATTGACCATGTAATTGGGCACAAAACAGGACTCAACAGATACAAAAATATTGAAATTGTCCCATGCATCCTATCAGATCACCATGGACTAAGGCTGATCTTCAATAACAAAATAAATAATAGAAAGCCAACATTCACGTGGAAACAGAACAACACTCTTCTCAATGATACCTTGGTCAAGGAAGGAATAAAGAAAGAAATCAAGGACTTTTTAGAGTTCAATGAAAATGAAGCCACAACATACCCAAACTTATGGGACGCAATGAAAGCATTTCTAAGAGGAAAACTCATAGCTCTGAGTGCCTCCAAAAAGAAACTAGAAAGAGCACACATTAGCAGCTTGACAACACACCTAAAAGCACTAGAACAAAAGGAAGCAAATTCACCCAAGAGGAGTAGACGGCAGGAAATAATCAAACTCAGGGGCGAAATCAATCAAGTGGAAACAAGAAGAACTATTCAAAGAATCAACCAATCAAGGAGCTGGTTCTTTGAGAAAATCAACAAGATAGATAAACCCTTAGCCAGACTCACTAGAGGGCACAGGGAAAGTATTCTAATTAACAAAATCAGGAATGAAAAAGAAGACATAACAACAGATCCTGAAGATATCCAAAACACCATCAGATCCTTCTACCAAAGGCTATACTCAACAAAACTGGAGAACCTGGATGAAATGGAGAAGTTCCTAGACAGATACCAGGTACCAAAGTTGAACCAAGATCAGGTTAATGATCTAAACAGCCCTATATCCCCCAAAGAAATAGAAGCAGTCATTAATAGTCTCCCAACCAAAAAAAGCCCAGGACCAGATGGGTTTAGTGCAGAGTTCTATCAGACCTTCAAAGAAGATCTAATCCCAGTTCTTCACAAACTATTCCACAAAATAGAAACAGAAGGTACTCTACCCAACTCATTCTATGAAGCCACAATTACTCTGATACCTAAACCACAAAAAGACCCAACAAAGATAGAAAACTTCAGACCAATATCCCTTATGAATATTGATGCAAAAATACTCAATAAAGTTCTTGCTAACCGAATCCAAGAACACATCAAAACAATCATCCATCCTGACCAAGTAGGTTTCATCCCAGGGATGCAGGGATGGTTCAATATACGGAAATCCATCAATGTAATCCAGTATATAAACAAACTCAAAGACAAAAACCACATGGTCATCTCGTTAGATGCAGAAAAAGCATTTGACAAGATCCAACACCCATTCATGATAAAAGTCTTGGAAAGATCAGGAATTCAAGGCCCATACCTAAACATGATAAAAGCAATCTACAGCAAACCAGTAGCCAACATCAAAGTAAATGGTGAGAAGCTTGAAGCAATCCCTCTAAAATCAGGGACCAGACAAGGCTGTCCACTTTCTCCATACCTATTCAACATAGTACTTGAAGTCCTAGCCAGAGCAATTTGACAACAAAAGGAAATCAAAGGGATACAAATTGGAAAAGATGAAGTCAAAATATCACTTTTTGCAGA
>NW_028227687.1:54972-92196 GCF_978045245.1 Mus caroli | reverse complement strand
CATTTCGTCTAATGCGGGTTTTTCAGTAAATTCCTAGTTTTTCAGTGCAACTCACTCATATACTATGTACTACATGTGCATTTCGTCTAATGCGGGTTTTTCAGTAAATTCTAAGTTTTTCAGTGCAACTCACTCATATACAATGTAGTACACTCTGCATTTCGTCTAATGCGGGTTTTTCAGTAAATTCTAAGTTTTTCAGTGCAACTCACTCATATACAATGTACTACACTGTGCATTTCGTCTAATGCGGGTTTTTCGGTAAATT
Source organism: Mus caroli (assembly GCF_978045245.1). Classification (NCBI taxonomy): domain Eukaryota; kingdom Metazoa; phylum Chordata; class Mammalia; order Rodentia; family Muridae; genus Mus; species Mus caroli. The sequence goes on along the minus strand of NW_028227687.1, from coordinate 91,928 downwards.
CTAAGTTTTTCAGTGCAACTCACTCATATACTATGTACTACACTGTGCATTTCGTCTAATGCGGGTTTTTCAGTAAATTCTAAGTTTTTCAGTGCAACTCACTCATATACTATGTACTACACTGTGCATTTCGTCTAATGCGAGTTTTTCAGTAAATTCTAAGTTTTTCAGTGCAACTCACTCATATACAATGTACTACACTGTGCATTTCGTCTAATGCGGGTTTTTCAGTAAATTCTAAGTTTTTCAGTGCAACTCACTCATATACAATGTACTACACTGTGCATTTCGTCTAATGCGGGTTTTTCAGTAAATTCTAAGTTTTTCAGTGCAACTCACTCATATACAATGTACTACACTGTGCATTTCGTCTATAGCGGGTTTTTCAGTAAATTCTAAGTTTTTCAGTGCAACTCACTCATATACAATGTACTACACTGTGCATTTCGTCTAATGCGGGTTTTTCAGTAAATTCTAAGTTTTTCAGTGCAACTCACTCATATACAATGTACTACACTGTGCATTTCGTCTAATGCGGGTTTTTCAGTAAATTCTAAGTTTTTCAGTGCAACTCACTCATATACTATGTACTACACTGTGCATTTCGTCTAATGCGGGTTTTTCAGTAAATTCTAAGTTTTTCAGTGCAACTCACTCATATACTATGTACTACACTGTGCATTTCGTCTAATGCGGGTTTTTCAGTAAATTCTAAGTTTTTCAGTGAAACTCACTCATATACAATGTACTACACTGTGCATTTCGTCTAATGCGGGTTTTTAAGTAAATTCTAAGTTTTTCAGTGCAACTCACTCATATACAATGTACTACACTGTGCATTTCGTCTAATGCGGGTTTTTCAGTAAATTCTAAGTTTTTCAGTGCAACTCACTCATATACTATATACTACACTGTGCATTTCGTCTAATGCGGGTTTTTCAGTAAATTCTAAGTATTTCAGTGCGACTCACTCATATACTATATACTACACTGTGCATTTCGTCTAATGCGGGTTTTTCAGTAAATTCTAAGTTTTTCAGTGCAACTCAATCATATACAATGTACTACACTGTGCATTTCGTCTAATGCGGGTTTTTCAGTAAATTCTAAGTTTTTCAGTGCAACTCACTCATATACAATGTACTACACTATGCATTTCGTCTAATGCGGGTTTTTCAGTAAATTCTAAGTTTTTCAGTGCAACTCACTCATATACTATGTACTACACTGTGCATTTCGTCTAATGCGGGTTTTTCAGTAAATTCCTAGTTTTTCACTGCAACTCACTCATATACAATGTACTACACTGTGCATTTCGTCTAATGCGGGTTTTTCAGTAAATTCTAAGTTTTTCAGTGCAACTCACTCATATACAATGTACTACACTGTGCATTTCGTCTAATGCGGGTTTTTCAGTAAATTCCTAGTTTTTCAGTGCAACTCACTCATATACTTTGTACTACACTGTGCATTTCGTCTAATGCTGGTTTTTCAGTAAATTCCTAGTTTTTCAGTGCAACTCACTCATATACTATGTACTACACTGTGCATTTCGTCTAATGCGGGTTTTTCAGTAAATTCTAAGTTTTTCAGTGCAACTCACTCATATACAATGTACTACACTCTGCATTTCGTCTAACGCGGGTTTTTCAGTAAATTCTACGTTTTTCAGTGCAACTCACTCATATACAATGTACTACACTGTGCATTTCGTCTAATGCGGGTTTTTCAGTAAATTCTAAGTTTTTCAGTGCAACTCACTCATATACAATGTACTACACTGTGCATTTCGTCTAATGCGGGTTTTTCAGTAAATTCTAAGTTTTTCAGTGCAACTCACTCATATACTATATACTACACTGTGCATTTCGTCTAATGCGGGTTTTTCAGTAAATTCTAAGTTTTTCAGTGCAACTCACTCATATACTATATACTACACTGTGCATTTCGTCTAATGCGGGTTTTTCAGTAAATTCTAAGTTTTTCAGTGCAACTCACTCATATACAATGTATTACACTGTGCATTTCGTCTAATGCGGGTTTTTCAGTAAATTCTAAGTTTTTCAGTGCAACTCACTCATATACAATGTACTACACTGTGCATTTCGTCTAATGCGGGTTTTTCAGTAAATTCTAAGTTTTTCAGTGCAACTCACTCATATACAATGTACTACACTATGCATTTCGTCTAATGCGGGTTTTTCAGTAAATTCTAAGTTTTTCAGTGCAACTCACTCATATACTATGTACTACACTGTGCATTTCGTCTAATGCGGGTTTTTCAGTAAATTCCTAGTTTTTCAGTGCAACTCACTCATATACAATGTACTACACTGTGCATTTCGTCTAATGCGGGTTTTTCAGTAAATTCTAAGTTTTTCAGTGCAACTCACTAATATACAATGTACTACACTGTGCATTTCGTCTAATGCGGGTTTTTCAGTAAATTCCTAGTTTTTCAGTGCAACTCACTCATATACTATGTACTACACTGTGCATTTCGTCTAATGCGGGTTTTTCAGTAAATTCCTAGTTTTTCAGTGCAACTCACTCATATACTATGTACTACATGTGCATTTCGTCTAATGCGGGTTTTTCAGTAAATTCTAAGTTTTTCAGTGCAACTCACTCATATACAATGTAGTACACTCTGCATTTCGTCTAATGCGGGTTTTTCAGTAAATTCTAAGTTTTTCAGTGCAACTCACTCATATACTATGTACTACACTGTGCATTTCGTCTAATGCGGGTTTTTCAGTAAATTCTAAGTTTTTCAGTGCAACTCACTCATATACAAAGTACTACACTGTGCATTTCGTCTAATGCGGGTTTTTCGGTAAATTCTAAGTTTTTCAGTGCAACTCACTCATATACTATGTACTACAGTGTGCATTTCGTCTAATGCGGGTTTTTCAGTAAATTCTAAGTTTTTCAGTACAACTCACTCATATACAATGTACTACACTGTGCATTTCGTCTAATGCGGGTTTTTCAGTAAATTCTAAGTTTTTCAGTGCAACTCACTCATATACAATGTACTACACTGTGCATTTCGTCTAATGCGGGTTTTTCAGTAAATTCTAAGTTTTTCAGTGCAACTCACTCATATACAATGTACTACACTGTGATTTTGTCTAATGCAGGTTTTTCAGTAAATTCTAAGTTTTTCAGTGCAACTCACTCATATACAATGTACTACACTGTGCATTTCGTCTAATGCGGGTTTTTGAGTAAATTCTAAGTTTTTCAGTGCAACTCACTCATATACTATATACTACACTGTGCATTTCGTCTAATGCGGGTTTTTCAGTAAATTCTAAGTATTTCAGTGCGACTCACTCATATACTATATACTACACTGTGCATTTCGTCTAATGCGGGTTTTTCAGTAAATTCTAAGTTTTTCAGTGCAACTCACTCATATACAATGTATTACACTGTGCATTTCGTCTAATGCGGGTTTTTCAGTAAATTCTAAGTTTTTCGGTGCAACTCACTCATATACAATGTACTACACTGTGCATTTCGTCTAATGCGGGTTTTTCAGTAAATTCTAAGTTTTTCAGTGCAACTCACTCATATACAATGTACTACACTGTGCATTTCATCTAATGTGGGTTTTTCAGTAAATTCTAAGTTTTTCAGTGCAACTCACTCATATACAATGTACTACACTGTGCATTTCGTCTAATGCGGGTTTTTCAGTAAATTCTAAGTTTTTCTGTGCAACTCACTCATATACTATGTACTACACTGTGCATTTCGTCTAATGCGGGTTTTTCAGTAAATTCTAAGTTTTTCAGTGCAACTCACTCATATACTATGTACTACACTGTGCATTTCGTCTAATGCGAGTTTTTCAGTAAATTCTAAGTTTTTCAGTGCAACTCACTCATATACAATGTACTACACTGTGCATTTCGTCTAATGCGGGTTTTTCAGTAAATTCTAAGTTTTTCAGTGCAACTCACTCATATACAATGTACTACACTGTGCATTTCATCTAATGCGGGTTTTTCAGTAAATTCTAAGTTTTTCAGTGCAACTCACTCATATACAATGTACTACACTGTGCATTTCGTCTAATGCGGGTTTTTCAGTAAATTCTAAGTTTTTCAGTGCAACTCACTCATATACAATGTACTACACTGTGCATTTCGTCTAATGCGGGTTTTTCAGTAAATTCTAAGTTTTTCTGTGCAACTCAGTCATATACTATGTACTACACTGTGCATTTCCTCTAATGCGGGTTTTTCAGTAAATTCTAAGTTTTTCAGTGCAACTCACTCATATACTATGTACTACACTGTGCATTTCGTCTAATGCGGGTTTTTCAGTAAATTCTAAGTTTTTCAGTGCAACTCACTCATATACAATGTACTACACTCTGCATTTCGTCTAATGCGGGTATTTCAGTAAATTCCTAGTTTTTCAGTGCAACTCACTCATATACTATGTACTACACTGTGCATTTCGTCTAATACGGGTTTTTCAGTAAATTCTAAGTTTTTCAGTGCAACTCACTCATATACAATGTACTACACTCTGCATTTCGTCTAATGCGGGTTTTTCAATAAATTCTAAGTTTTTCAGTGCAACTCACTCATATACAATGTACTACACAGTGCATTTCGTCTAATGCGGGTTTTTCAGTAAATTCTAAGTTTTTCAGTGCAACTCACTCATATACAATGTACTACACTATGCATTTCGTCTAATGCGGGTTTTTCAGTAAATTCTAAGTTTTTCAGTACAACTCACTCATATACTATGTACTACACTGTGCATTTGTCTAATGCGGGTTTTTCAGTAAATTCCTAGTTTTTCAGTGCAACTCACTCATATACAATGTACTACACTGTGCATTTCGTCTAATGCGGGTTTTTCAGTAAATTCTAAGTTTTTCAGTGCAACTCACTCATATAAAATGTACTACACTGTGCATTTCGTCTAATGCGGGTTTTTCAGTAAATTCCTAGTTTTTCAGTGCAACTCACTCATATACTATGTACTACACTGTGCATTTCGTCTAATGCGGTTTTTTCAGTAAATTCCTAGTTTTTCAGTGCAACTCACTCATATACTATGTACTACACTGTGCATTTCGTCTAATGCGGGTTTTTCAATAAATTCTAAGTTTTTCAGTGCAACTCACTCATATACAATGTACTACACTGTGCATTTCGTCTAATGCGGGTTTTTCAGTAAATTCTAAGTTTTTCAGTGCAACTCACTCATATACAATGTACTACACTGTGCATTTCGTCTAATGCGGGTTTTTCAGTAAATTCTAAGTTTTTCAGTGCAACTCACTCATATACTATATACTACACTGTGCATTTCGTCTAATGCGGGTTTTTCAGTAAATTCTAAGTTTTTGAGTGCAACTCACTCATATACTATATACTACACTGTGCATTTCGTCTAATGCGGGTTTTTCAGTAAATTCTAAGTTTTTCAATGCAACTCACTCATATACAATGTACTACACTGTCATTTCGTCTAATGCGGGTTTTTCAGTAAATTCTAAGTTTTTCAGTGCAACTCACTCATATACAATGTACTACACAGTGCATTTCGTCTAATGCGGGTTTTTCAGTAAATTCTAAGATTTTCAGTGCAACTCACTCATATACAATGTACTACACTGTGCATTTCGTCTAATGCGGGTTTTTCAGTAAATTCCTAGTTTTTCAGTGCAACTCACTCATATACTATGTACTACACTGTGCATTTCGTCTAATGCGGGTTTTTCAGTAAATTCCTAGTTTTTCAGAACAACTCACTCATATACAATTTACTACACTCTGCATTTCGTCTAATGCGGGTTTTTCAGTAAATTCTAAGTTTTTCAGTGCAACTCACTCATATACAATGTACTACACTGTCATTTCGTCTAATGCGGGTTTTTCAGTAAATTCTAAGTTTTTCAGTGCAACTCACTCATATACAATGTACTACACAGTGCATTTCGTCTAATGCGGGTTTTTCAGTAAATTCTAAGTTTTTCAGTGCAACTCACTCATATACTATGTACTACACTGTGCATTTCGTCTAATGCGGGTTTTTCAGTAAATTCCTAGTTTTTCAGTGCAACTCACTCATATACTATGTACTACACTGTGCATTTCGTCTAATGCGGGTTTTTCAGTAAATTCCTAGTTTTTCAGAACAACTCACTCATATACAATTTACTACACTCTGCATTTCGTCTAATGCGGGTTTTTCAGTAAATTCTAAGTTTTTCAGTGCAACTCACTCATATACAATGTACTACACTGTGCATTTCGTCTAATGCTGGTTTTTCAGTAAATTCTAAGTTTTTCAGTGCAACTCACTCATATACAATGTACTACACTGTGCATTTCGTCTAATGCGTGTTTTTCAGTAAATTCTAAGTTTTTCAGTGCAACTCACTCATATACTATGTACTACACTGTGCATTTCGTCTAATGCGGGTTTTTCAGTAAATTCTAAGTTTTTCAGTGCAACTCACTCATATACAATGTACTACACTGTGCATTTCGTCTAATGCGGGTTTTTCAGTAAATTCTAAGTTTTTCAGTACAACTCACTCATATACAATGTACTACACTGTGCATTTCGTCTAATGCGGGTTTTTCAGTAAATTCTAAGTTTTTCAGTGCAACTCACTCATATACAATGTACTACACTGTGCATTTCGTCTAATGCGGGTTTTTCAGTAAATTCTAAGTTTTTCAGTGCAACTCACTCATATACAATGTACTACACTGTGATTTTGTCTAATGCGGGTTTTTCAGTAAATTCTAAGTTTTTCTGTGCAACTCACTCATATACAATGTACTACACTGTGCATTTCGTCTAATGCGGGTTTTTGAGTAAATTCTAAGTTTTTCAGTGCAACTCACTCATATACTATATACTACACTGTGCATTTCGTCTAATGCGGGTTTTTCAGTAAATTCTAAGTATTTCAGTGCGACTCACTCATATACTATATACTACACTGTGCATTTCGTCTAATGCGGGTTTTTCAGTAAATTCTAAGTTTTTCAGTGCAACTCACTCATATACAATGTATTACACTGTGCATTTCGTCTAATGCGGGTTTTTCAGTAAATTCTAAGTTTTTCGGTGCAACTCACTCATATACAATGTACTACACTGTGCATTTCGTCTAATGCGGGTTTTTCAGTAAATTCTAAGTTTTTCAGTGCAACTCACTCATATACAATGTACTACACTGTGCATTTCATCTAATGTGGGTTTTTCAGTAAATTCTAAGTTTTTCAGTGCAACTCACTCATATACAATGTACTACACTGTGCATTTCGTCTAATGCGGGTTTTTCAGTAAATTCTAAGTTTTTCTGTGCAACTCACTCATATACTATGTACTACACTGTGCATTTCGTCTAATGCGGGTTTTTCAGTAAATTCTAAGTTTTTCAGTGCTACTCACTCATATACTATGTACTACACTGTGCATTTCGTCTAATGCGAGTTTTTCAGTAAATTCTAAGTTTTTCAGTGCAACTCACTCATATACAATGTACTACACTGTGCATTTCGTCTAATGCGGGTTTTTCAGTAAATTCTAAGTTTTTCAGTGCAACTCACTCATATACAATGTACTACACTGTGCATTTCGTCTAATGCGGGTTTTTCAGTAAATTCTAAGTTTTTCAGTGCAACTCACTCATATACAATGTACTACACTGTGCATTTCGTCTAATGCGGGTTTTTCAGTAAATTCTAAGTTTTTCAGTGCAACTCACTCATATACAATGTACTACACTGTGCATTTCGTCTAATGCGGGTTTTTCAGTAAATTCTAAGTTTTTCTGTGCAACTCAGTCATATACTATGTACTACACTGTGCATTTCCTCTAATGCGGGTTTTTCAGTAAATTCTAAGTTTTTCAGTGCAACTCACTCATATACTATGTACTACACTGTGCATTTCGTCTAATGCGGGTTTTTCAGTAAATTCTAAGTTTTTCAGTGCAACTCACTCATATACAATGTACTACACTCTGCATTTCGTCTAATGCGGGTATTTCAGTAAATTCCTAGTTTTTCAGTGCAACTCACTCATATACTATGTACTACACTGTGCATTTCGTCTAATACGGGTTTTTCAGTAAATTCTAAGTTTTTCAGTGCAACTCACTCATATACAATGTACTACACTCTGCATTTCGTCTAATGCGGGTTTTTCAATAAATTCTAAGTTTTTCAGTGCAACTCACTCATATACAATGTACTACACAGTGCATTTCGTCTAATGCGGGTTTTTCAGTAAATTCTAAGTTTTTCAGTGCAACTCACTCATATACAATGTACTACACTATGCATTTCGTCTAATGCGGGTTTTTCAGTAAATTCTAAGTTTTTCAGTACAACTCACTCATATACTATGTACTACACTGTGCATTTCGTCTAATGCGGGTTTTTCAGTAAATTCCTAGTTTTTCAGTGCAACTCACTCATATACAATGTACTACACTGTGCATTTCGTCTAATGCGGGTTTTTCAGTAAATTCTAAGTTTTTCAGTGCAACTCACTCATATAAAATGTACTACACTGTGCATTTCGTCTAATGCGGGTTTTTCAGTAAATTCCTAGTTTTTCAGTGCAACTCACTCATATACTATGTACTACACTGTGCATTTCGTCTAATGCGGTTTTTTCAGTAAATTCCTAGTTTTTCAGTGCAACTCACTCATATACTATGTACTACACTGTGCATTTCGTCTAATGCGGGTTTTTCAATAAATTCTAAGTTTTTCAGTGCAACTCACTCATATACAATGTACTACACTGTGCATTTCGTCTAATGCGGGTTTTTCAGTAAATTCTAAGTTTTTCAGTGCAACTCACTCATATACAATGTACTACACTGTGCATTTCGTCTAATGCGTGTTTTTCAGTAAATTCTAAGTTTTTCAGTGCAACTCACTCATATACTATGTACTACACTGTGCATTTCGTCTAATGCGGGTTTTTCAGTAAATTCTAAGTTTTTCAGTGCAACTCACTCATATACAATGTACTACACTGTGCATTTCGTCTAATGCGGGTTTTTCAGTAAATTCTAAGTTTTTCAGTACAACTCACTCATATACAATGTACTACACTGTGCATTTCGTCTAATGCGGGTTTTTCAGTAAATTCTAAGTTTTTCAGTGCAACTCACTCATATACAATGTACTACACTGTGCATTTCGTCTAATGCGGGTTTTTCAGTAAATTCTAAGTTTTTCAGTGCAACTCACTCATATACAATGTACTACACTGTGATTTTGTCTAATGCGGGTTTTTCAGTAAATTCTAAGTTTTTCAGTGCAACTCACTCATATACAATGTACTACACTGTGCATTTCGTCTAATGCGGGTTTTTGAGTAAATTCTAAGTTTTTCAGTGCAACTCACTCATATACTATATACTACACTGTGCATTTCGTCTAATGCGGGTTTTTCAGTAAATTCTAAGTATTTCAGTGCGACTCACTCATATACTATATACTACACTGTGCATTTCGTCTAATGCGGGTTTTTCAGTAAATTCTAAGTTTTTCAGTGCAACTCACTCATATACAATGTATTACACTGTGCATTTCGTCTAATGCGGGTTTTTCAGTAAATTCTAAGTTTTTCGGTGCAACTCACTCATATACAATGTACTACACTGTGCATTTCGTCTAATGCGGGTTTTTCAGTAAATTCTAAGTTTTTCAGTGCAACTCACTCATATACAATGTACTACACTGTGCATTTCATCTAATGTGGGTTTTTCAGTAAATTCTAAGTTTTTCAGTGCAACTCACTCATATACAATGTACTACACTGTGCATTTCGTCTAATGCGGGTTTTTCAGTAAATTCTAAGTTTTTCTGTGCAACTCACTCATATACTATGTACTACACTGTGCATTTCGTCTAATGCGGGTTTTTCAGTAAATTCTAAGTTTTTCAGTGCTACTCACTCATATACTATGTACTACACTGTGCATTTCGTCTAATGCGAGTTTTTCAGTAAATTCTAAGTTTTTCAGTGCAACTCACTCATATACAATGTACTACACTGTGCATTTCGTCTAATGCGGGTTTTTCAGTAAATTCTAAGTTTTTCAGTGCAACTCACTCATATACAATGTACTACACTGTGCATTTCGTCTAATGCGGGTTTTTCAGTAAATTCTAAGTTTTTCAGTGCAACTCACTCATATACAATGTACTACACTGTGCATTTCGTCTAATGCGGGTTTTTCAGTAAATTCTAAGTTTTTCAGTGCAACTCACTCATATACAATGTACTACACTGTGCATTTCGTCTAATGCGGGTTTTTCAGTAAATTCTAAGTTTTTCTGTGCAACTCAGTCATATACTATGTACTACACTGTGCATTTCCTCTAATGCGGGTTTTTCAGTAAATTCTAAGTTTTTCAGTGCAACTCACTCATATACTATGTACTACACTGTGCATTTCGTCTAATGCGGGTTTTTCAGTAAATTCTAAGTTTTTCAGTGCAACTCACTCATATACAATGTACTACACTCTGCATTTCGTCTAATGCGGGTATTTCAGTAAATTCCTAGTTTTTCAGTGCAACTCACTCATATACTATGTACTACACTGTGCATTTCGTCTAATACGGGTTTTTCAGTAAATTCTAAGTTTTTCAGTGCAACTCACTCATATACAATGTACTACACTCTGCATTTCGTCTAATGCGGGTTTTTCAATAAATTCTAAGTTTTTCAGTGCAACTCACTCATATACAATGTACTACACAGTGCATTTCGTCTAATGCGGGTTTTTCAGTAAATTCTAAGTTTTTCAGTGCAACTCACTCATATACAATGTACTACACTATGCATTTCGTCTAATGCGGGTTTTTCAGTAAATTCTAAGTTTTTCAGTACAACTCACTCATATACTATGTACTACACTGTGCATTTCGTCTAATGCGGGTTTTTCAGTAAATTCCTAGTTTTTCAGTGCAACTCACTCATATACAATGTACTACACTGTGCATTTCGTCTAATGCGGGTTTTTCAGTAAATTCTAAGTTTTTCAGTGCAACTCACTCATATAAAATGTACTACACTGTGCATTTCGTCTAATGCGGGTTTTTCAGTAAATTCCTAGTTTTTCAGTGCAACTCACTCATATACTATGTACTACACTGTGCATTTCGTCTAATGCGGTTTTTTCAGTAAATTCCTAGTTTTTCAGTGCAACTCACTCATATACTATGTACTACACTGTGCATTTCGTCTAATGCGGGTTTTTCAATAAATTCTAAGTTTTTCAGTGCAACTCACTCATATACAATGTACTACACTGTGCATTTCGTCTAATGCGGGTTTTTCAGTAAATTCTAAGTTTTTCAGTGCAACTCACTCATATACAATGTACTACACTGTGCATTTCGTCTAATGCGGGTTTTTCAGTAAATTCTAAGTTTTTCAGTGCAACTCACTCATATACTATATACTACACTGTGCATTTCGTCTAATGCGGGTTTTTCAGTAAATTCTACGTTTTTGAGTGCAACTCACTCATAGACTATATACTACACTGTGCATTTCGTCTAATGCGGGTTTTTCAGTAAATTCTAAGTTTTTCAGTGCAACTCACTCATATACAATGTACTACACTGTCATTTCGTCTAATGCGGGTTTTTCAGTAAATTCTAAGTTTTTCAGTGCAACTCACTCATATACAATGTACTACACAGTGCATTTCGTCTAATGCGGGTTTTTCAGTAAATTCTAAGATTTTCAGTGCAACTCACTCATATACAATGTACTACACTGTGCATTTCGTCTAATGCGGGTTTTTCAGTAAATTCCTAGTTTTTCAGTGCAACTCACTCATATACTATGTACTACACTGTGCATTTCGTCTAATGCGGGTTTTTCAGTAAATTCCTAGTTTTTCAGAACAACTCACTCATATACAATTTACTACACTCTGCATTTCGTCTAATGCGGGTTTTTCAGTAAATTCTAAGTTTTTCAGTGCAACTCACTCATATACAATGTACTACACTGTCATTTCGTCTAATGCGGGTTTTTCAGTAAATTCTAAGTTTTTCAGTGCAACTCACTCATATACAATGTACTACACAGTGCATTTCGTCTAATGCGGGTTTTTCAGTAAATTCTAAGATTTTCAGTGCAACTCACTCATATACAATGTACTACACTGTGCATTTCGTCTAATGCGGGTTTTTCAGTAAATTCCTAGTTTTTCAGTGCAACTCACTCATATACTATGTACTACACTGTGCATTTCGTCTAATGCGGGTTTTTCAGTAAATTCCTAGTTTTTCAGAACAACTCACTCATATACAATTTACTACACTCTGCATTTCGTCTAATGCGGGTTTTTCAGTAAATTCTAAGTTTTTTAGTGCAACTCACTCATATACTATGTACTACACTGTGCATTTCGTCTAATGCTGGTTTTTCAGTAAATTCTAAGTTTTTCAGTGCAACTCACTCATATACAATGTACTACACTGTGCATTTCGTCTAATGCGTGTTTTACAGTAAATTCTAAGTTTTTCAGTGCAACTCACTCATATACTATGTACTACACTGTGCATTTCGTCTAATGCGGGTTTTTCAGTAAATTCTAAGTTTTTCAGTGCAACTCACTCATATACAATGTACTACACTGTGCATTTCGTCTAATGCGGGTTTTTCAGTAAATTCTAAGTTTTTCAGTGCAACTCACTCATATACAATGTACTACACTCTGCATTTCGTCTAATGCGGGTTTTTCAGTAAATTCTAAGTTTTTCAGTGCAACTCACTCATATACAATGTACTACACTGTGCATTTCGTCTAATGCGGGTTTTTCAGTAAATTCTAAGTTTTTCAGTGCAACTCACTCATATACAATGTACTACACTGTGCATTTCGTCTAATGCGGGTTTTTCAGTAAATTCTAAGTTTTTCAGTGCAACTCACTCATATACTATATACTACACTGTGCATTTCGTCTAATGCGGGTTTTTCAGTAAATTCTAAGTTTTTGAGTGCAACTCACTCATAGACTATATACTACACTGTGCATTTCGTCTAATGCGGGTTTTTCAGTAAATTCTAAGTTTTTCAGTGCAACTCACTCATATACAATGTACTACACTGTCATTTCGTCTAATGCGGGTTTTTCAGTAAATTCTAAGTTTTTCAGTGCAACTCACTCATATACAATGTACTACACAGTGCATTTCGTCTAATGCGGGTTTTTCAGTAAATTCTAAGATTTTCAGTGCAACTCACTCATATACAATGTACTACACTGTGCATTTCGTCTAATGCGGGTTTTTCAGTAAATTCCTAGTTTTTCAGTGCAACTCACTCATATACTATGTACTACACTGTGCATTTCGTCTAATGCGGGTTTTTCAGTAAATTCCTAGTTTTTCAGAACAACTCACTCATATACAATTTACTACACTCTGCATTTCGTCTAATGCGGGTTTTTCAGTAAATTCTAAGTTTTTCAGTGCAACTCACTCATATACAATGTACTACACTGTCATTTCGTCTAATGCGGGTTTTTCAGTAAATTCTAAGTTTTTCAGTGCAACTCACTCATATGCAATGTACTACACAGTGCATTTCGTCTAATGCGGGTTTTTCAGTAAATTCTAAGATTTTCAGTGCAACTCACTCATATACAATGTACTACACTGTGCATTTCGTCTAATGCGGGTTTTTCAGTAAATTCCTAGTTTTTCAGTGCAACTCACTCATATACTATGTACTACACTGTGCATTTCGTCTAATGCGGGTTTTTCAGTAAATTCCTAGTTTTTCAGAACAACTCACTCATATACAATTTACTACACTCTGCATTTCGTCTAATGCGGGTTTTTCAGTAAATTCTAAGTTTTTCAGTGCAACTCACTCATATACTATGTACTACTCTGTGCATTTCGTCTAATGCTGGTTTTTCAGTAAATTCTAAGTTTTTCAGTGCAACTCACTCATATACAATGTACTACACTGTGCATTTCGTCTAATGCGTGTTTTACAGTAAATTCTAAGTTTTTCAGTGCAACTCACTCATATACTATGTACTACACTGTGCATTTCGTCTAATGCGGGTTTTTCAGTAAATTCTAAGTTTTTCAGTGCAACTCACTCATATACAATGTACTACACTGTGCATTTCGTCTAATGCGGGTTTTTCAGTAAATTCTAAGTTTTTCAGTGCAACTCACTCATATACAATGTACTACACTCTGCATTTCGTCTAATGCGGGTTTTTCAGTAAATTCTAAGTTTTTCAGTGCAACTCACTCATATACAATGTACTACACTGTGCATTTCGTCTAATGCGGGTTTTTCAGTAAATTCTAAGTTTTTCAGTGCAACTCACTCATATACTATGTACTACACTGTGCATTTCGTCTAATGCGGGTTTTTCAGTAAATTCCTAGTTTTTCAGTGCAACTCACTCATATACAATGTACTACACTGTGCATTTCGTCTAATGCGGGTTTTTCAGTAAATTCTAAGTTTTTCTGTGCAACTCACTCATATACTATGTACTACACTGTGCATTTCGTCTAATGCGGGTTTTTCAGTAAATTCTAAGTTTTTCAGTGCAACTCACTCATATACAATGTACTATACTGTGCATTTCGTCTAATGCGGGTTTTTCAGTAAATTCTAAGTTTTTCAGTGCAACTCACTCATATACAATGTACTACACTCTGCATTTCGTCTAATGCGGGTTTTTCAGTAAATTCTAAGTTTTTCAGTGCAACTCACTCATATACAATGTACTACACTGTGCATTTCGTCTAATGCGGGTTTTTCAGTAAATTCTAAGTTTTTCAGTGCAACTCACTCATATACAATGTACTACACTATGCATTTCGTCTAATGCGGGTTTTTCAGTAAATTCTAAGTTTTTCAGTGCAACTCACTCATATACTATGTACTACACTGTGCATTTCGTCTAATGCGGGTTTTTCAGTAAATTCCTAGTTTTTCAGTGCAACTCACTCATATACAATGTACTACACTGTGCATTTCGTCTAATGCGGGTTTTCAGTAAATTCTAAGTTTTTCAGTGCAACTCACTAATATACAATGTACTACACTGTGCATTTCGTCTAATGCGGGTTTTTCAGTAAATTCCTAGTTTTTCAGTGCAACTCACTCATATACTATGTACTACACTGTGCATTTCGTCTAATGCGGGTTTTTCAGTAAATTCCTAGTTTTTCAGTGCAACTCACTCATATACTATGTACTACATGTGCATTTCGTCTAATGCGGGTTTTTCAGTAAATTCTAAGTTTTTCAGTGCAACTCACTCATATACAATGTAGTACACTCTGCATTTCGTCTAATGCGGGTTTTTCAGTAAATTCTAAGTTTTTCAGTGCAACTCACTCATATACTATGTACTACACTGTGCATTTCGTCTAATGCGGGTTTTTCAGTAAATTCTAAGTTTTTCAGTGCAACTCACTCATATACAATGTACTACACTGTGCATTTCGTCTAATGCGGGTTTTTCGGTAAATTCTAAGTTTTTCAGTGCAACTCACTCATATACTATGTACTACACTGTGCATTTCGTCTAATGCGGGTTTTTCAGTAAATTCTAAGTTTTTCAGTACAACTCACTCATATACAATGTACTACACTGTGCATTTCGTCTAATGCGGGTTTTTCAGTAAATTCTAAGTTTTTCAGTGCAACTCACTCATATACAATGTACTACACTGTGCATTTCGTCTAATGCGGGTTTTTCAGTAAATTCTAAGTTTTTCAGTGCAACTCAAACATATACAATGTACTACACTGTGATTTTGTCTAATGCGGGTTTTTCAGTAAATTCTAAGTTTTTCAGTGCAACTCACTCATATACAATGTACTACACTGTGCATTTCGTCTAATGCGGGTTTTTGAGTAAATTCTAAGTTTTTCAGTGCAACTCACTCATATACTATATACTACACTGTGCATTTCGTCTAATGCGGGTTTTTCAGTAAATTCTAAGTATTTCAGTGCGACTCACTCATATACTATATACTACACTGTGCATTTCGTCTAATGCGGGTTTTTCAGTAAATTCTAAGTTTTTCAGTGCAACTCACTCATATACAATGTATTACACTGTGCATTTCGTCTAATGCGGGTTTTTCAGTAAATTCTAAGTTTTTCGGTGCAACTCACTCATATACAATGTACTACACTGTGCATTTCGTCTAATGCGGGTTTTTCAGTAAATTCTAAGTTTTTCAGTGCAACTCACTCATATACAATGTACTACACTGTGCATTTCATCTAATGTGGGTTTTTCAGTAAATTCTAAGTTTTTCAGTGCAACTCACTCATATACAATGTACTACACTGTGCATTTCGTCTAATGCGGGTTTTTCAGTAAATTCTAAGTTTTTCTGTGCAACTCACTCATATACTATGTACTACACTGTGCATTTCGTCTAATGCGGGTTTTTCAGTAAATTCTAAGTTTTTCAGTGCAACTCACTCATATACTATGTACTACACTGTGCATTTCGTCTAATGCGAGTTTTTCAGTAAATTCTAAGTTTTTCAGTGCAACTCACTCATATACAATGTACTACACTGTGCATTTCGTCTAATGTGGGTATTTCAGTAAATTCTAAGTTTTTCAGTGCAACTCACTCATATACAATGTACTACACTGTGCATTTCGTCTAATGCGGGTTTTTCAGTAAATTCTAAGTTTTTCAGTGCAACTCACTCATATACAATGTACTACACTGTGCATTTCGTCTAATGCGGGTTTTTCAGTAAATTCTAAGTTTTTCAGTGCAACTCACTCATATACAATGTACTACACTGTGCATTTCGTCTAATGCGGGTTTTTCAGTAAATTCTAAGTTTTTCTGTGCAACTCAGTCATATACTATGTACTACACTGTGCATTTCCTCTAATGCGGGTTTTTCAGTAAATTCTAAGTTTTTCAGTGCAACTCACTCATATACTATGTACTACACTGTGCATTTCGTCTAATGCGGGTTTTTCAGTAAATTCTAAGTTTTTCAGTGCAACTCACTCATATACAATGTACTACACTCTGCATTTCGTCTAATGCGGGTATTTCAGTAAATTCCTAGTTTTTCAGTGCAACTCACTCATATACTATGTACTACACTGTGCATTTCGTCTAATACGGGTTTTTCAGTAAATTCTAAGTTTTTCAGTGCAACTCACTCATATACAATGTACTACACTCTGCATTTCGTCTAATGCGGGTTTTTCAATAAATTCTAAGTTTTTCAGTGCAACTCACTCATATACAATGTACTACACAGTGCATTTCGTCTAATGCGGGTTTTTCAGTAAATTCTAAGTTTTTCAGTGCAACTCACTCATATACAATGTACTACACTATGCATTTCGTCTAATGCGGGTTTTTCAGTAAATTCTAAGTTTTTCAGTACAACTCACTCATATACTATGTACTACACTGTGCATTTCGTCTAATGCGGGTTTTTCAGTAAATTCCTAGTTTTTCAGTGCAACTCACTCATATACAATGTACTACACTGTGCATTTCGTCTAATGCGGGTTTTTCAGTAAATTCTAAGTTTTTCAGTGCAACTCACTCATATACAATGTACTACACTGTGCATTTCCTCTAATGCGGGTTTTTCAGTAAATTCCTAGTTTTTCAGTGCAACTCACTCATATACTATGTACTACACTGTGCATTTCGTCTAATGCGGTTTTTTCAGTAAATTCCTAGTTTTTCAGTGCAACTCACTCATATACAATGTACTACACTGTGCATTTCGTCTAATGCGGGTTTTTCAGTAAATTCTAAGTTTTTCAGTGCAACTCACTCATATACAATGTACTACACTGTGCATTTCGTCTAATGCGGGTTTTTAAGTAAATTCTAAGTTTTTCAGTGCAACTCACTCATATACAATGTACTACACTGTGCATTTCGTCTAATGCGGGTTTTTCAGTAAATTCTAAGTTTTTCAGTGCAACTCACTCATATACTATATACTACACTATGCATTTCGTCTAATGCGGGTTTTTCAGTAAATTCTAAGTATTTCAGTGCGACTCACTCATATACTATATACGACACTGTGCATTTCGTCTAATGCGGGTTTTTCAGTAAATTCTAAGTTTTTCAGTGCAACTCACTCATATACAATGTACTACACTGTGCATTTCGTCTAATGCGGGTTTTTCAGTAAATTCTAAGTTTTTCGGTGCAACTCACTCATATACAATGTACTACACTGTGCATTTCGTCTAATGCGGGTTTTTCAGTAAATTCTAAGATTTTCAGTGCAACTCACTCATATACAATGTACTACACTGTGCATTTCGTCTAATGCGGGTTTTTCAGTAAATTCCTAGTTTTTCAGTGCAACTCACTCATATACTATGTACTACACTGTGCATTTCGTCTAATGCGGGTTTTTCAGTAAATTCCTAGTTTTTCAGAACAACTCACTCATATACAATTTACTACACTCTGCATTTCGTCTAATGCGGGTTTTTCAGTAAATTCTAAGTTTTTCAGTGCAACTCACTCATATACAATGTACTACACTGTCATTTCGTCTAATGCGGGTTTTTCAGTAAATTCTAAGTTTTTCAGTGCAACTCACTCATATACAATGTACTACACAGTGCATTTCGTCTAATGCGGGTTTTTCAGTAAATTCTAAGATTTTCAGTGCAACTCACTCATATACAATGTACTACACTGTGCATTTCGTCTAATGCGGGTTTTTCAGTAAATTCCTAGTTTTTCAGTGCAACTCACTCATATACTATGTACTACACTGTGCATTTCGTCTAATGCGGGTTTTTCAGTAAATTCCTAGTTTTTCAGAACAACTCACTCATATACAATTTACTACACTCTGCATTTCGTCTAATGCGGGTTTTTCAGTAAATTCTAAGTTTTTCAGTGCAACTCACTCATATACTATGTACTACACTGTGCATTTCGTCTAATGCTGGTTTTTCAGTAAATTCTAAGTTTTTCAGTGCAACTCACTCATATACAATGTACTACACTGTGCATTTCGTCTAATGCGTGTTTTACAGTAAATTCTAAGTTTTTCAGTGCAACTCACTCATATACTATGTACTACACTGTGCATTTCGTCTAATGCGGGTTTTTCAGTAAATTCTAAGTTTTTCAGTGCAACTCACTCATATACAATGTACTACACTGTGCATTTCGTCTAATGCGGGTTTTTCAGTAAATTCTAAGTTTTTCAGTGCAACTCACTCATATACAATGTACTACACTGTGCATTTCGTCTAATGCGGGTTTTTAAGTAAATTCTAAGTTTTTCAGTGCAACTCACTCATATACAATGTACTACACTGTGCATTTCGTCTAATGCGGGTTTTTCAGTAAATTCTAAGTTTTTCAGTGCAACTCACTCATATACTATATACTACACTATGCATTTCGTCTAATGCGGGTTTTTCAGTAAATTCTAAGTATTTCAGTGCGACTCACTCATATACTATATACGACACTGTGCATTTCGTCTAATGCGGGTTTTTCAGTAAATTCTAAGTTTTTCAGTGCAACTCACTCATATACAATGTATTACACTGTGCATTTCGTCTAATGCGGGTTTTTCAGTAAATTCTAAGTTTTTCGGTGCAACTCACTCATATACAATGTACTACACTGTGCATTTCGTCTAATGCGGGTTTTTCAGTAAATTCTAAGTTTTTCAGTGCAACTCACTCATATACAATGTACTACACTGTGCATTTCGTCTAATGCGGGTTTTTCAGTAAATTCTAAGTTTTTCAGTGCAACTCACTCATATACAATGTACTACACTGTGCATTTCGTCTAATGCGGGTTTTTCAGTAAATTCTAAGTTTTTCAGTGCAACTCACTCATATACTATGTACTACACTGTGCATTTCGTCTAATGCGGGTTTTTCAGTAAATTCTAAGTTTTTCAGTGCAACTCACTCATATACTATGTACTACACTGTGCATTTCGTCTAATGCGGGTTTTTCAGTAAATTCTAAGTTTTTCAGTGCAACTCACTCATATACTATGTACTACACTGTGCATTTCGTCTAATGCGGGTTTTTCAGTAAATTCTAAGTTTTTCAGTGCAACTCACTCATATACAATGTACTACACTGTGCATTTCGTCTAATGCGGGTTTTTCAGTAAATTCTAAGTTTTTCAGTGCAACTCACTCATATACAATGTACTACACTGTGCATTTCGTCTAATGCGGGTTTTTCAGTAAATTCTAAGTTTTTCAGTGCAACTCACTCATATACAATGTACTACACTGTGCATTTCGTCTAATGCGGGTTTTTCAGTAAATTCTAAGTTTTTCAGTGCAACTCACTCATATACAATGTACTACACTGTGCATTTCGTCTAATGCGGGTTTTTCAGTAAATTCTAAGTTTTTCAGTGCAACTCACTCATAAACTATATACTACACTGTGCATTTCGTCTAATGCGGGTTTTTCAGTAAATTCTAAGTTTTTCAGTGCAACTCACTCATATACTATATACTACACTGTGCATTTCGTCTAATGCGGGTTTTTCAGTAAATTCTAAGTTTTTCAGTGCAACTCACTCATATACAATGTACTACACTGTCATTTCGTCTAATGCGGGTTTTTCAGTAAATTCTAAGTTTTTCAGTGCAACTCACTCATATACAATGTACTACACAGTGCATTTCGTCTAATGCGGGTTTTTCAGTAAATTCTAAGTTTTTCAGTGCAACTCACTTATATACAATGTACTACACTATGCATTTCGTCTAATGCGGGTTTTTCAGTAAATTCCTAGTTTTTCAGTGCAACTTACTCATATAATATGTACTACACTGTGCATTTCGTCTAATGCGGGTTTTTCAGTAAATTCTAAGTTTTTCAGTGCAACTCACTCATATACAATG
Organism: Mus caroli; assembly: GCF_978045245.1. Classification (NCBI taxonomy): domain Eukaryota; kingdom Metazoa; phylum Chordata; class Mammalia; order Rodentia; family Muridae; genus Mus; species Mus caroli. The sequence continues at coordinate 70,974 of NW_028227687.1, read as the reverse complement.
TACTACACTGTGCATTTCGTCTAATGCGGGTTTTTCAGTAAATTCCTAGTTTTTCAGTGCAACTCACTCATATACTATGTACTACACTGTGCATTTCGTCTAATGCGGGTTTTTCAGTAAATTCCTAGTTTTTCAGAACAACTCACTCATATACAATTTACTACACTCTGCATTTCGTCTAATGCGGGTTTTTCAGTAAATTCTAAGTTTTTCAGTGCAACTCACTCATATACAATGTACTACACTGTCATTTCGTCTAATGCGGGTTTTTCAGTAAATTCTAAGTTTTTCAGTGCAACTCACTCATATACAATGTACTACACAGTGCATTTCGTCTAATGCGGGTTTTTCAGTAAATTCTAAGATTTTCAGTGCAACTCACTCATATACAATGTACTACACTGTGCATTTCGTCTAATGCGGGTTTTTCAGTAAATTCCTAGTTTTTCAGTGCAACTCACTCATATACTATGTACTACACTGTGCATTTCGTCTAATGCGGGTTTTTCAGTAAATTCCTAGTTTTTCAGAACAACTCACTCATATACAATTTACTACACTCTGCATTTCGTCTAATGCGGGTTTTTCAGTAAATTCTAAGTTTTTCAGTGCAACTCACTCATATACTATGTACTACACTGTGCATTTCGTCTAATGCTGGTTTTTCAGTAAATTCTAAGTTTTTCAGTGCAACTCACTCATATACAATGTACTACACTGTGCATTTCGTCTAATGCGTGTTTTACAGTAAATTCTAAGTTTTTCAGTGCAACTCACTCATATACTATGTACTACACTGTGCATTTCGTCTAATGCGGGTTTTTCAGTAAATTCTAAGTTTTTCAGTGCAACTCACTCATATACAATGTACTACACTGTGCATTTCGTCTAATGCGGGTTTTTCAGTAAATTCTAAGTTTTTCAGTGCAACTCACTCATATACAATGTACTACACTGTGCATTTCGTCTAATGCGGGTTTTTCAGTAAATTCTAAGTTTTTCAGTGCAACTCACTCATATACAATGTACTACACTGTGCATTTCGTCTAATGCGGGTTTTTAAGTAAATTCTAAGTTTTTCAGTGCAACTCACTCATATACAATGTACTACACTGTGCATTTCGTCTAATGCGGGTTTTTCAGTAAATTCTAAGTTTTTCAGTGCAACTCACTCATATACTATATACTACACTATGCATTTCGTCTAATGCGGGTTTTTCAGTAAATTCTAAGTATTTCAGTGCGACTCACTCATATACTATATACGACACTGTGCATTTCGTCTAATGCGGGTTTTTCAGTAAATTCTAAGTTTTTCAGTGCAACTCACTCATATACAATGTATTACACTGTGCATTTCGTCTAATGCGGGTTTTTCAGTAAATTCTAAGTTTTTCGGTGCAACTCACTCATATACAATGTACTACACTGTGCATTTCGTCTAATGCGGGTTTTTCAGTAAATTCTAAGTTTTTCAGTGCAACTCACTCATATACAATGTACTACACTGTGCATTTCGTCTAATGCGGGTTTTTCAGTAAATTCTAAGTTTTTCAGTGCAACTCACTCATATACAATGTACTACACTGTGCATTTCGTCTAATGCGGGTTTTTCAGTAAATTCTAAGTTTTTCAGTGCAACTCACTCATATACTATGTACTACACTGTGCATTTCGTCTAATGCGGGTTTTTCAGTAAATTCTAAGTTTTTCAGTGCAACTCACTCATATACTATGTACTACACTGTGCATTTCGTCTAATGCGGGTTTTTCAGTAAATTCTAAGTTTTTCAGTGCAACTCACTCATATACTATGTACTACACTGTGCATTTCGTCTAATGCGGGTTTTTCAGTAAATTCTAAGTTTTTCAGTGCAACTCACTCATATACAATGTACTACACTGTGCATTTCGTCTAATGCGGGTTTTTCAGTAAATTCTAAGTTTTTCAGTGCAACTCACTCATATACAATGTACTACACTGTGCATTTCGTCTAATGCGGGTTTTTCAGTAAATTCTAAGTTTTTCAGTGCAACTCACTCATATACAATGTACTACACTGTGCATTTCGTCTAATGCGGGTTTTTCAGTAAATTCTAAGTTTTTCAGTGCAACTCACTCATATACAATGTACTACACTGTGCATTTCGTCTAATGCGGGTTTTTCAGTAAATTCTAAGTTTTTCAGTGCAACTCACTCATAAACTATATACTACACTGTGCATTTCGTCTAATGCGGGTTTTTCAGTAAATTCTAAGTTTTTCAGTGCAACTCACTCATATACTATATACTACACTGTGCATTTCGTCTAATGCGGGTTTTTCAGTAAATTCTAAGTTTTTCAGTGCAACTCACTCATATACAATGTACTACACTGTCATTTCGTCTAATGCGGGTTTTTCAGTAAATTCTAAGTTTTTCAGTGCAACTCACTCATATACAATGTACTACACAGTGCATTTCGTCTAATGCGGGTTTTTCAGTAAATTCTAAGTTTTTCAGTGCAACTCACTCATATACAATGTACTACACTATGCATTTCGTCTAATGCGGGTTTTTCAGTAAATTCCTAGTTTTTCAGTGCAACTTACTCATATAATATGTACTACACTGTGCATTTCGTCTAATGCGGGTTTTTCAGTAAATTCTAAGTTTTTCAGTGCAACTCACTCATATACAATGTACTACACTCTGCATTTCGTCTAATGCGGGTTTTTCAGTAAATTCTAAGTTTTTCAGTGCAACTCACTCATATACAATGTACTACACTGTGCATTTCGTCTAATGCGGGTTTTTCAGTAAATTCTAAGTTTTTCAGTGCAACTCACTCATATACAATGTACTACACTATGCATTTCGTCTAATGCGGGTTTTTCAGTAAATTCTAAGTTTTTCAGTGCAACTCACTCATATACTATGTACTACACTGTGCATTTCGTCTAATGCGTTTTTTTCAGTAAATTCTAAGTTTTTCAGTGCAACTCACTCATATACAATGTACTACACTGTGCATTTCGTCTAATGCGGGTTTTTCAGTAAATTCCTAGTTTTTCAGTGCAACTCACTCATATACTATGTACTACACTGTGCATTTCGTCTAATGCGGGTTTTTCAGTAAATTCTAAGTTTTTCAGTGCAACTCACTCATATACAATGTACTACACTGTGCATTTCGTCTAATGCGGGTTTTTCAGTAAATTCCTAGTTTTTCAGTGCAACTCACTCATATACTATGTACTACACTGTGCATTTCGTCTAATGCGGGTTTTTCAGTAAATTCTAAGTTTTTCAGTGCAACTCACTCATATACAATGTACTACACTGTGCATTTCGTCTAATGCGGGTTTTTCAGTAAATTCTAAGTTTTTCAGTGCAACTCACTCATATACAATGTACTACACTGTGCATTTCGTCTAATGCGGGTTTTTCAGTAAATTCTAAGTTTTTCAGTGCAACTCACTCATATACTATATACTACACTGTGCATTTCGTCTAATGCGGGTTTTTCAGTAAATTCTAAGTTTTTGAGTGCAACTCACTCATATACTATATACTACACTGTGCATTTCGTCTAATGCGGGTTTTTCAGTAAATTCTAAGTTTTTCAGTGCAACTCACTCATATACAATGTACTACACTGTCATTTCGTCTAATGCGGGTTTTTCAGTAAATTCTAAGTTTTTCATTGCAACTCACTCATATACAATGTACTACACAGTGCATTTCGTCTAATGCGGGTTTTTCAGTAAATTCTAAGATTTTCAGTGCAACTCACTCATATACAATGTACTACACTGTGCATTTCGTCTAATGCGGGTTTTTCAGTAAATTCCTAGTTTTTCAGTGCAACTCACTCATATACTATGTACTACACTGTGCATTTCGTCTAATGCGGGTTTTTCAGTAAATTCCTAGTTTTTCAGAACAACTCACTCATATACAATGTACTACACTCTGCATTTCGTCTAATGCGGGTTTTTCAGTAAATTCTAAGTTTTTCAGTGCAACTCACTCATATACTATGTACTACACTGTGCATTTCGTCTAATGCTGGTTTTTCAGTAAATTCTAAGTTTTTCAGTGCAACTCACTCATATACAATGTACTACACTGTGCATTTCGTCTAATGCGTGTTTTTCAGTAAATTCTAAGTTTTTCAGTGCAACTCACTCATATACTATGTACTACACTGTGCATTTCGTCTAATGCGGGTTTTTCAGTAAATTCTAAGTTTTTCAGTGCAACTCACTCATATACAATGTACTACACTGTGCATTTCGTCTAATGCGGGTTTTTCAGTAAATTCTAAGTTTTTCAGTGCAACTCACTCATATACAATGTACTACACTGTGCATTTCGTCTAATGCGGGTTTTTCAGTAAATTCTAAGTTTTTCAGTGCAACTCACTCATATACTATGTACTACACTGTGCATTTCGTCTAATGCGGGTTTTTTCAGTAAATTCCTAGTTTTTCAGTGCAACTCACTCATATACTATGTACTACACTGTGCATTTCGTCTAATGCGGGTTTTTCAGTAAATTCTAAGTTTTTCAGTGCAACTCACTCATATACAATGTACTACACTCTGCATTTCGTCTAATGCGGGTTTTTCAGTAAATTCTAAGTTTTTCAGTGCAACTCACTCATATACAATGTACTACACTGTGCATTTCGTCTAATGCGGGTTTTTCAGTAAATTCTAAGTTTTTCAGTGCAACTCACTCATATACTATATACTACACTGTGCATTTCGTCTAATGCGGGTTTTTCAGTAAATTCTAAGTTTTTCAGTGCAACTCACTCATATACTATATACTACACTGTGCATTTCGTCTAATGCGGGTTTTTCAGTAAATTCTAAGTTTTTCAGTGCAACTCACTCATATACAATGTACTACACTGTCATTTCGTCTAATGCGGGTTTTTCAGTAAATTCTAAGTTTTTCAGTGCAACTCACTCATATACAATGTACTACACAGTGCATTTCGTCTAATGCGGGTTTTTCAGTAAATTCTAAGTATTTCAGTGCGACTCACTCATATACTATATACTACACTGTGCATTTCGTCTAATGCGGGTTTTTCAGTAAATTCTAAGTTTTTCAGTGCAACTCACTCATATACAATGTATTACACTGTGCATTTCGTCTAATGCGGGTTTTTCAGTAAATTCTAAGTTTTTCGGTGCAACTCACTCATATACAATGTACTACACTGTGCATTTCGTCTAATGCGGGTTTTTCAGTAAATTCTAAGTTTTTCAGTGCAACTCACTCATATACAATGTACTACACTGTGCATTTCGTCTAATGCGGGTTTTTCAGTAAATTCTAAGTTTTTCAGTGCAACTCACTCATATACAATGTACTACACTGTGCATTTCGTCTAATGCGGGTTTTTCAGTAAATTCTAAGTTTTTCAGTGCAACTCACTCATATACTATGTACTACACTGTGCATTTCGTCTAATGCGGGTTTTTCAGTAAATTCTAAGTTTTTCAGTGCAACTCACTCATATACTATGTACTACACTGTGCATTTCGTCTAATGCGGGTTTTTCAGTAAATTCTAAGTTTTTCAGTGCAACTCACTCATATACTATGTACTACACTGTGCATTTCGTCTAATGCGGGTTTTTCAGTAAATTCTAAGTTTTTCAGTGCAACTCACTCATATACAATGTACTACACTGTGCATTTCGTCTAATGCGGGTTTTTCAGTAAATTCTAAGTTTTTCAGTGCAACTCACTCATATACAATGTACTACACTGTGCATTTCGTCTAATGCGGGTTTTTCAGTAAATTCTAAGTTTTTCAGTGCAACTCACTCATATACAATGTACTACACTGTGCATTTCGTCTAATGCGGGTTTTTCAGTAAATTCCTAGTTTTTCAGTGCAACTCACTCATATACTATGTACTACACTGTGCATTTCGTCTAATGCGGGTTTTTCAGTAAATTCTAAGTTTTTCAGTGCAACTCACTCATATACAATGTACTACACTGTGCATTTCGTCTAATGCGGGTTTTTCAGTAAATTCCTAGTTTTTCAGTGCAACTCACTCATATACTATGTACTACACTGTGCATTTCGTCTAATGCGGGTTTTTCAGTAAATTCTAAGTTTTTCAGTGCAACTCACTCATATACAATGTACTACACTGTGCATTTCGTCTAATGCGGGTTTTTCAGTAAATTCTAAGTTTTTCAGTGCAACTCACTCATATACAATGTACTACACTGTGCATTTCGTCTAATGCGGGTTTTTCAGTAAATTCTAAGTTTTTCAGTGCAACTCACTCATATACTATATACTACACTGTGCATTTCGTCTAATGCGGGTTTTTCAGTAAATTCTAAGTTTTTGAGTGCAACTCACTCATATACTATATACTACACTGTGCATTTCGTCTAATGCGGGTTTTTCAGTAAATTCTAAGTTTTTCAGTGCAACTCACTCATATACAATGTACTACACTGTCATTTCGTCTAATGCGGGTTTTTCAGTAAATTCTAAGTTTTTCATTGCAACTCACTCATATACAGTGTACTACACAGTGCATTTCGTCTAATGCGGGTTTTTCAGTAAATTCTAAGATTTTCAGTGCAACTCACTCATATACAATGTACTACACTGTGCATTTCGTCTAATGCGGGTTTTTCAGTAAATTCCTAGTTTTTCAGTGCAACTCACTCATATACTATGTACTACACTGTGCATTTCGTCTAATGCGGGTTTTTCAGTAAATTCCTAGTTTTTCAGAACAACTCACTCATATACAATGTACTACACTCTGCATTTCGTCTAATGCGGGTTTTTCAGTAAATTCTAAGTTTTTCAGTGCAACTCACTCATATACAATGTACTACACTGTGCATTTCGTCTAATGCGGGTTTTTAAGTAAATTCTAAGTTTTTCAGTGCAACTCACTCATATACAATGTACTACACTGTGCATTTCGTCTAATGCGGGTTTTTCAGTAAATTCTAAGTTTTTCAGTGCAACTCACTCATATACTATATACTACACTATGCATTTCGTCTAATGCGGGTTTTTCAGTAAATTCTAAGTATTTCAGTGCGACTCACTCATATACTATATACGACACTGTGCATTTCGTCTAATGCGGGTTTTTCAGTAAATTCTAAGTTTTTCAGTGCAACTCACTCATATACAATGTATTACACTGTGCATTTCGTCTAATGCGGGTTTTTCAGTAAATTCTAAGTTTTTCGGTGCAACTCACTCATATACAATGTACTACACTGTGCATTTCGTCTAATGCGGGTTTTTCAGTAAATTCTAAGTTTTTCAGTGCAACTCACTCATATACAATGTACTACACTGTGCATTTCGTCTAATGCGGGTTTTTCAGTAAATTCTAAGTTTTTCAGTGCAACTCACTCATATACAATGTACTACACTGTGCATTTCGTCTAATGCGGGTTTTTCAGTAAATTCTAAGTTTTTCAGTGCAACTCACTCATATACTATGTACTACACTGTGCATTTCGTCTAATGCGGGTTTTTCAGTAAATTCTAAGTTTTTCAGTGCAACTCACTCATATACTATGTACTACACTGTGCATTTCGTCTAATGCGGGTTTTTCAGTAAATTCTAAGTTTTTCAGTGCAACTCACTCATATACTATGTACTACACTGTGCATTTCGTCTAATGCGGGTTTTTCAGTAAATTCTAAGTTTTTCAGTGCAACTCACTCATATACAATGTACTACACTGTGCATTTCGTCTAATGCGGGTTTTTCAGTAAATTCTAAGTTTTTCAGTGCAACTCACTCATATACAATGTACTACACTGTGCATTTCGTCTAATGCGGGTTTTTCAGTAAATTCTAAGTTTTTCAGTGCAACTCACTCATATACAATGTACTACACTGTGCATTTCGTCTAATGCGGGTTTTTCAGTAAATTCTAAGTTTTTCAGTGCAACTCACTCATATACAATGTACTACACTGTGCATTTCGTCTAATGCGGGTTTTTCAGTAAATTCTAAGTTTTTCAGTGCAACTCACTCATAAACTATATACTACACTGTGCATTTCGTCTAATGCGGGTTTTTCAGTAAATTCTAAGTTTTTCAGTGCAACTCACTCATATACTATATACTACACTGTGCATTTCGTCTAATGCGGGTTTTTCAGTAAATTCTAAGTTTTTCAGTGCAACTCACTCATATACAATGTACTACACTGTCATTTCGTCTAATGCGGGTTTTTCAGTAAATTCTAAGTTTTTCAGTGCAACTCACTCATATACAATGTACTACACAGTGCATTTCGTCTAATGCGGGTTTTTCAGTAAATTCTAAGTTTTTCAGTGCAACTCACTCATATACAATGTACTACACTATGCATTTCGTCTAATGCGGGTTTTTCAGTAAATTCCTAGTTTTTCAGTGCAACTTACTCATATAATATGTACTACACTGTGCATTTCGTCTAATGCGGGTTTTTCAGTAAATTCTAAGTTTTTCAGTGCAACTCACTCATATACAATGTACTACACTGTGCATTTCGTCTAATGCGGGTTTTTCAGTAAATTCCTAGTTTTTCAGTGCAACTCACTCATATACTATGTACTACACTGTGCATTTCGTCTAATGCGGGTTTTTCAGTAAATTCCTAGTTTTTCAGAACAACTCACTCATATACAATTTACTACACTCTGCATTTCGTCTAATGCGGGTTTTTCAGTAAATTCTAAGTTTTTCAGTGCAACTCACTCATATACAATGTACTACACTGTCATTTCGTCTAATGCGGGTTTTTCAGTAAATTCTAAGTTTTTCAGTGCAACTCACTCATATACAATGTACTACACAGTTCATTTCGTCTAATGCGGGTTTTTCAGTAAATTCTAAGATTTTCAGTGCAACTCACTCATATACAATGTACTACACTGTGCATTTCGTCTAATGCGGGTTTTTCAGTAAATTCCTAGTTTTTCAGTGCAACTCACTCATATACTATGTACTACACTGTGCATTTCGTCTAATGCGGGTTTTTCAGTAAATTCCTAGTTTTTCAGAACAACTCACTCATATACAATTTACTACACTCTGCATTTCGTCTAATGCGGGTTTTTCAGTAAATTCTAAGTTTTTCAGTGCAACTCACTCATATACTATGTACTACACTGTGCATTTCGTCTAATGCTGGTTTTTCAGTAAATTCTAAGTTTTTCAGTGCAACTCACTCATATACAATGTACTACACTGTGCATTTCGTCTAATGCGTGTTTTACAGTAAATTCTAAGTTTTTCAGTGCAACTCACTCATATACTATGTACTACACTGTGCATTTCGTCTAATGCGGGTTTTTCAGTAAATTCTAAGTTTTTCAGTGCAACTCACTCATATACAATGTACTACACTGTGCATTTCGTCTAATGCGGGTTTTTCAGTAAATTCTAAGTTTTTCAGTGCAACTCACTCATATACAATGTACTACACTGTGCATTTCGTCTAATGCGGGTTTTTCAGTAAATTCTAAGTTTTTCAGTGCAACTCACTCATATACAATGTACTACACTGTGCATTTCGTCTAATGCGGGTTTTTAAGTAAATTCTAAGTTTTTCAGTGCAACTCACTCATATACAATGTACTACACTGTGCATTTCGTCTAATGCGGGTTTTTCAGTAAATTCTAAGTTTTTCAGTGCAACTCACTCATATACTATATACTACACTATGCATTTCGTCTAATGCGGGTTTTTCAGTAAATTCTAAGTATTTCAGTGCGACTCACTCATATACTATATACGACACTGTGCATTTCGTCTAATGCGGGTTTTTCAGTAAATTCTAAGTTTTTCAGTGCAACTCACTCATATACAATGTATTACACTGTGCATTTCGTCTAATGCGGGTTTTTCAGTAAATTCTAAGTTTTTCGGTGCAACTCACTCATATACAATGTACTACACTGTGCATTTCGTCTAATGCGGGTTTTTCAGTAAATTCTAAGTTTTTCAGTGCAACTCACTCATATACAATGTACTACACTGTGCATTTCGTCTAATGCGGGTTTTTCAGTAAATTCTAAGTTTTTCAGTGCAACTCACTCATATACAATGTACTACACTGTGCATTTCGTCTAATGCGGGTTTTTCAGTAAATTCTAAGTTTTTCAGTGCAACTCACTCATATACTATGTACTACACTGTGCATTTCGTCTAATGCGGGTTTTTCAGTAAATTCTAAGTTTTTCAGTGCAACTCACTCATATACTATGTACTACACTGTGCATTTCGTCTAATGCGGGTTTTTCAGTAAATTCTAAGTTTTTCAGTGCAACTCACTCATATACTATGTACTACACTGTGCATTTCGTCTAATGCGGGTTTTTCAGTAAATTCTAAGTTTTTCAGTGCAACTCACTCATATACAATGTACTACACTGTGCATTTCGTCTAATGCGGGTTTTTCAGTAAATTCTAAGTTTTTCAGTGCAACTCACTCATATACAATGTACTACACTGTGCATTTCGTCTAATGCGGGTTTTTCAGTAAATTCTAAGTTTTTCAGTGCAACTCACTCATATACAATGTACTACACTGTGCATTTCGTCTAATGCGGGTTTTTCAGTAAATTCTAAGTTTTTCAGTGCAACTCACTCATATACAATGTACTACACTGTGCATTTCGTCTAATGCGGGTTTTTCAGTAAATTCTAAGTTTTTCAGTGCAACTCACTCATAAACTATATACTACACTGTGCATTTCGTCTAATGCGGGTTTTTCAGTAAATTCTAAGTTTTTCAGTGCAACTCACTCATATACTATATACTACACTGTGCATTTCGTCTAATGCGGGTTTTTCAGTAAATTCTAAGTTTTTCAGTGCAACTCACTCATATACAATGTACTACACTGTCATTTCGTCTAATGCGGGTTTTTCAGTAAATTCTAAGTTTTTCAGTGCAACTCACTCATATACAATGTACTACACAGTGCATTTCGTCTAATGCGGGTTTTTCAGTAAATTCTAAGTTTTTCAGTGCAACTCACTCATATACAATGTACTACACTATGCATTTCGTCTAATGCGGGTTTTTCAGTAAATTCCTAGTTTTTCAGTGCAACTTACTCATATAATATGTACTACACTGTGCATTTCGTCTAATGCGGGTTTTTCAGTAAATTCTAAGTTTTTCAGTGCAACTCACTCATATACAATGTACTACACTCTGCATTTCGTCTAATGCGGGTTTTTCAGTAAATTCTAAGTTTTTCAGTGCAACTCACTCATATACAATGTACTACACTGTGCATTTCGTCTAATGCGGGTTTTTCAGTAAATTCTAAGTTTTTCAGTGCAACTCACTCATATACAATGTACTACACTATGCATTTCGTCTAATGCGGGTTTTTCAGTAAATTCTAAGTTTTTCAGTGCAACTCACTCATATACTATGTACTACACTGTGCATTTCGTCTAATGCGTTTTTTTCAGTAAATTCTAAGTTTTTCAGTGCAACTCACTCATATACAATGTACTACACTGTGCATTTCGTCTAATGCGGGTTTTTCAGTAAATTCCTAGTTTTTCAGTGCAACTCACTCATATACTATGTACTACACTGTGCATTTCGTCTAATGCGGGTTTTTCAGTAAATTCTAAGTTTTTCAGTGCAACTCACTCATATACAATGTACTACACTGTGCATTTCGTCTAATGCGGGTTTTTCAGTAAATTCCTAGTTTTTCAGTGCAACTCACTCATATACTATGTACTACACTGTGCATTTCGTCTAATGCGGGTTTTTCAGTAAATTCTAAGTTTTTCAGTGCAACTCACTCATATACAATGTACTACACTGTGCATTTCGTCTAATGCGGGTTTTTCAGTAAATTCTAAGTTTTTCAGTGCAACTCACTCATATACAATGTACTACACTGTGCATTTCGTCTAATGCGGGTTTTTCAGTAAATTCTAAGTTTTTCAGTGCAACTCACTCATATACTATATACTACACTGTGCATTTCGTCTAATGCGGGTTTTTCAGTAAATTCTAAGTTTTTGAGTGCAACTCACTCATATACTATATACTACACTGTGCATTTCGTCTAATGCGGGTTTTTCAGTAAATTCTAAGTTTTTCAGTGCAACTCACTCATATACAATGTACTACACTGTCATTTCGTCTAATGCGGGTTTTTCAGTAAATTCTAAGTTTTTCATTGCAACTCACTCATATACAATGTACTACACAGTGCATTTCGTCTAATGCGGGTTTTTCAGTAAATTCTAAGATTTTCAGTGCAACTCACTCATATACAATGTACTACACTGTGCATTTCGTCTAATGCGGGTTTTTCAGTAAATTCCTAGTTTTTCAGTGCAACTCACTCATATACTATGTACTACACTGTGCATTTCGTCTAATGCGGGTTTTTCAGTAAATTCCTAGTTTTTCAGAACAACTCACTCATATACAATGTACTACACTCTGCATTTCGTCTAATGCGGGTTTTTCAGTAAATTCTAAGTTTTTCAGTGCAACTCACTCATATACTATGTACTACACTGTGCATTTCGTCTAATGCTGGTTTTTCAGTAAATTCTAAGTTTTTCAGTGCAACTCACTCATATACAATGTACTACACTGTGCATTTCGTCTAATGCGTGTTTTTCAGTAAATTCTAAGTTTTTCAGTGCAACTCACTCATATACTATGTACTACACTGTGCATTTCGTCTAATGCGGGTTTTTCAGTAAATTCTAAGTTTTTCAGTGCAACTCACTCATATACAATGTACTACACTGTGCATTTCGTCTAATGCGGGTTTTTCAGTAAATTCTAAGTTTTTCAGTGCAACTCACTCATATACAATGTACTACACTGTGCATTTCGTCTAATGCGGGTTTTTCAGTAAATTCTAAGTTTTTCAGTGCAACTCACTCATATACTATGTACTACACTGTGCATTTCGTCTAATGCGGGTTTTTTCAGTAAATTCCTAGTTTTTCAGTGCAACTCACTCATATACTATGTACTACACTGTGCATTTCGTCTAATGCGGGTTTTTCAGTAAATTCTAAGTTTTTCAGTGCAACTCACTCATATACAATGTACTACACTCTGCATTTCGTCTAATGCGGGTTTTTCAGTAAATTCTAAGTTTTTCAGTGCAACTCACTCATATACAATGTACTACACTGTGCATTTCGTCTAATGCGGGTTTTTCAGTAAATTCTAAGTTTTTCAGTGCAACTCACTCATATACTATATACTACACTGTGCATTTCGTCTAATGCGGGTTTTTCAGTAAATTCTAAGTTTTTCAGTGCAACTCACTCATATACTATATACTACACTGTGCATTTCGTCTAATGCGGGTTTTTCAGTAAATTCTAAGTTTTTCAGTGCAACTCACTCATATACAATGTACTACACTGTCATTTCGTCTAATGCGGGTTTTTCAGTAAATTCTAAGTTTTTCAGTGCAACTCACTCATATACAATGTACTACACAGTGCATTTCGTCTAATGCGGGTTTTTCAGTAAATTCTAAGTATTTCAGTGCGACTCACTCATATACTATATACTACACTGTGCATTTCGTCTAATGCGGGTTTTTCAGTAAATTCTAAGTTTTTCAGTGCAACTCACTCATATACAATGTATTACACTGTGCATTTCGTCTAATGCGGGTTTTTCAGTAAATTCTAAGTTTTTCGGTGCAACTCACTCATATACAATGTACTACACTGTGCATTTCGTCTAATGCGGGTTTTTCAGTAAATTCTAAGTTTTTCAGTGCAACTCACTCATATACAATGTACTACACTGTGCATTTCGTCTAATGCGGGTTTTTCAGTAAATTCTAAGTTTTTCAGTGCAACTCACTCATATACAATGTACTACACTGTGCATTTCGTCTAATGCGGGTTTTTCAGTAAATTCTAAGTTTTTCAGTGCAACTCACTCATATACTATGTACTACACTGTGCATTTCGTCTAATGCGGGTTTTTCAGTAAATTCTAAGTTTTTCAGTGCAACTCACTCATATACTATGTACTACACTGTGCATTTCGTCTAATGCGGGTTTTTCAGTAAATTCTAAGTTTTTCAGTGCAACTCACTCATATACTATGTACTACACTGTGCATTTCGTCTAATGCGGGTTTTTCAGTAAATTCTAAGTTTTTCAGTGCAACTCACTCATATACAATGTACTACACTGTGCATTTCGTCTAATGCGGGTTTTTCAGTAAATTCTAAGTTTTTCAGTGCAACTCACTCATATACAATGTACTACACTGTGCATTTCGTCTAATGCGGGTTTTTCAGTAAATTCTAAGTTTTTCAGTGCAACTCACTCATATACAATGTACTACACTGTGCATTTCGTCTAATGTGGGTTTTTCAGTAAATTCTAAGTTTTTCAGTGCATCTCACTCATATACAATGTACTACACTGTGCATTTCGTCTAATGCGGGTTTTTCAGTAAATTCTAAGTTTTTCAGTGCAACTCACTCATATACTATATACTACACTGTGCATTTCGTCTAATGCGGGTTTTTCAGTAAATTCTAAGTTTTTCAGTGCAAAGCACTCATATACTATATACTACACTGTGCATTTCGTCTAATGCGGGTTTTTCAGTAAATTCTAAGTTTTTCAGTGCAACTCACTCATATACAATATACTACACTGTGCATTTCGTCTAATGCGGGTTTTTCAGTAAATTCTAAGTTTTTCAGTGCAACTCACTCATATACTATGTACTACACTGTGCATTTCGTCTAATGCGGGTTTTTTCAGTAAATTCCTAGTTTTTCAGTGCAACTCACTCATATACTATGTACTACACTGTGCATTTCGTCTAATGCGGGTTTTTCAGTAAATTCTAAGTTTTTCAGTGCAACTCACTCATATACAATGTACTACACTCTGCATTTCGTCTAATGCGGGTTTTTCAGTAAATTCTAAGTTTTTCAGTGCAACTCACTCATATACAATGTACTACACTGTGCATTTCGTCTAATGCGGGTTTTTCAGTAAATTCTAAGTTTTTCAGTGCAACTCACTCATATACTATATACTACACTGTGCATTTCGTCTAATGCGGGTTTTTCAGTAAATTCTAAGTTTTTCAGTGCAACTCACTCATATACTATATACTACACTGTGCATTTCGTCTAATGCGGGTTTTTCAGTAAATTCTAAGTTTTTCAGTGCAACTCACTCATATACAATGTATTACACTGTGCATTTCGTCTAATGCGGGTTTTTCAGTAAATTCTAAGTTTTTCGGTGCAACTCACTCATATACAATGTACTACACTGTGCATTTCGTCTAATGCGGGTTTTTCAGTAAATTCTAAGTTTTTCAGTGCAACTCACTCATATACAATGTACTACACTGTGCATTTCGTCTAATGCGGGTTTTTCAGTAAATTCTAAGTTTTTCAGTGCAACTCACTCATATACAATGTACTACACTGTGCATTTCGTCTAATGCGGGTTTTTCAGTAAATTCTAAGTTTTTCAGTGCAACTCACTCATATACTATGTACTACACTGTGCATTTCGTCTAATGCGGGTTTTTCAGTAAATTCTAAGTTTTTCAGTGCAACTCACTCATATACTATGTACTACACTGTGCATTTCGTCTAATGCGGGTTTTTCAGTAAATTCTAAGTTTTTCAGTGCAACTCACTCATATACTATGTACTACACTGTGCATTTCGTCTAATGCGGGTTTTTCAGTAAATTCTAAGTTTTTCAGTGCAACTCACTCATATACAATGTACTACACTGTGCATTTCGTCTAATGCGGGTTTTTCAGTAAATTCTAAGTTTTTCAGTGCAACTCACTCATATACAATGTACTACACTGTGCATTTCGTCTAATGCGGGTTTTTCAGTAAATTCTAAGTTTTTCAGTGCAACTCACTCATATACAATGTACTACACTGTGCATTTCGTCTAATGCGGGTTTTTCAGTAAATTCTAAGTT
>NW_028227687.1:0-54872 GCF_978045245.1 Mus caroli | reverse complement strand
TATGAGTGAGTTGCACTGAAAAACTAGGAATTTACTGAAAAACCCGCATTAGACGAAATGCACAGTGTAGTACATATTATATGAGTGAGTTGCACTGAAAAACTAGGAATTTACTGAAAAACCCGCATTAGACGAAATGCATAGTGTAGTACATTGTATATGAGTGAGTTGCACTGAAAAACTTAGAATTTACTGAAAAACCCGCATTAGACGAAATGCACAGCGTAGTAAATTGTATATGAGTGAGTTGCACTGAAAAACTTAGAATTTACTGAAAAACCCGCATTAGACGAAATGCAGAGTGTAGTACATTGTATACGAGTGAGTTGCACTGAAAAACTTAGAATTTACTGAAAAACCCGCATTAGACGAAATGCACAGTGTAGTACATTGTATATGAGTGAGTTGCACTGAAAAACTTAGAATTTACTGAAAAACCCGCATTAGACGAAATGCACAGTGTAGTACATTGTATATGAGTGAGTTGCACTGAAAAACTTAGAATTTACTGAAAAACCCGCATTAGACGAAATGCAGAGTGTAGTACATTGTATACGAGTGAGTTGCACTGAAAAACTTAGAATTTACTGAAAAACCCGCATTAGACGAAATGCACAGTGTAGTACATTGTATATGAGTGAGTTGCACTGAAAAACTTAGAATTTACTGAAAAACCCGCATTAGACGAAATGCACAGTGTAGTACATTGTATATGAGTGAGTTGCACTGAAAAACTTAGAATTTACCGAAAAACCCGCATTAGACGAAATGCACAGTGTAGTACATTGTATATGAGTGAGTTGAACTGAAAAACTTAGAATTTACTGAAAAACCCGCATTAGACGAAATGCACAGTGTAGTACATTGTATATGAGTGAGTTGCACCAAAAAACTTAGAATTTACTGAAAAACCCGCATTAGACGAAATGCACAGTGTAATACATTGTATATGAGTGAGTTGCACTGAAAAACTTAGAATTTACTGAAAAACCCGCATTAGACGAAATGCACAGTGTAGTACATTGTATATGAGTGAGTTGGACTGAAAAACTTAGAATTTACTGAAAAACCCGCATTAGACGAAATGCACAGTGTAGTACATAGTATATGAGTGAGTTGCACTGAAAAACTTAGAATTTACTGAAAAACCCGCATTAGACGAAATGCACAGTGTAGTACATTGTATATGAGTGAGTTGCACTGAAAAACTTAGAATTTACTGAAAAACCCGCATTAGACGAAATGCACAGTATAGTACATTGTATATGAGTGAGTTGCCCCGAAAAACTTAGAATTTACTGAAAAAACCCGCATTAGACGAAATGCACAGTGTAGTACATAGTATATGAGTGAGTTGCACAGAAAAACTTAGAATTTACTGAAAAAACCCGCATTAGACGAAATGCACAGTGTAGTACATTGTATATGAGTGAGTTGCACTGAAAAACTTAGAATTTACTGAAAAACCCGCATTAGACGAAATGCACAGTATAGTACATTGTATATAAGTGAGTTGCACTGAAAAACTTAGAATTTACTGAAAAACCCGCATTAGACGAAATGCACAGTGTAGTACATTGTATATGAGTGAGTTGCACTGAAAAACTTAGAATTTACTGAAAAACCGGCATTAGACGAAATGCACAGTGTAGTACATTGTATATGAGTGAGTTGCACTGAAAAACTTAGAATTTACTGAAAAACCCGCATTAGACGAAATGCACAGTGTAGTACATAGTATATGAGTGAGTTGCACTGAAAAACTTAGAATTTACTGAAAAACCCGCATTAGACGAAATGCACAGTGTAGTACATTGTATATGAGTGAGTTGCACTGAAAAACTTAGAATTTACTGAAAAACCCGCATTAGACGAAATGCACAGTATAGTACATTGTATATGAGTGAGTTGCACTGAAAAACTTAGAATTTACCGAAAAACCCGCATTAGACGAAATGCACAGTGTAGTACATTGTATATGAGTGAGTTGGACTGGAAAAACTTAGAATTTACTGAAAAACCCGCATTAGACGAAATGCACAGTGTAGTACATAGTATATGAGTGAGTTGCACTGAAAAACTTAGAATTTACTGAAAAACCCGCATTAGACGAAATGCAGAGTGTAGTACATTGTATATGAGTGAGTTGCACTGAAAAACTTAGAATTTACTGAAAAACCCGCATTAGACGAAATGCACAGTGTAGTACATTGTATATGAGTGAGTTGGACTGAAAAACTTAGAATTTACTGAAAAACCCGCATTAGACGAAATGCACAGTGTAGTACATAGTATATGAGTGAGTTGCACTGAAAAACTTAGAATTTACTGAAAAACCCGCATTAGACGAAATGCACAGTGTAGTACATAGTATATGAGTGAGTTGCACTGAAAAACTTAGAATTTACCGAAAAACCCGCATTAGACGAAATGCACAGTGTAGTACATTGTATATGAGTGAGTTGGACTGAAAAACTTAGAATTTACTGAAAAACCCGCATTAGACGAAATGCACAGTGTAGTACATAGTATATGAGTGAGTTGCACTGAAAAACTAGGAATTTACTGAAAAACCCGCATTAGACGAAATGCAGAGTGTAGTACATTGTATATGAGTGAGTTGCACTGAAAAACTTAGAATTTACTGAAAAACCCGCATTAGACGAAATGCACAGTGTAGTACATAGTATATGAGTGAGTTGCACTGAAAAACTTAGAATTTACTGAAAAACCCGCATTAGACGAAATGCACAGTATAGTACATTGTATATAAGTGAGTTGCACTGAAAAACTTAGAATTTACTGAAAAACCCGCATTAGACGAAATGCACAGTGTAGTACATTGTATATGAGTGAGTTGCACTGAAAAACTTAGAATTTACTGAAAAACCTGCATTAGACGAAATGCACAGTGTAGTACATTGTATATGAGTGAGTTGCACTGAAAAACTTAGAATTTACTGAAAAACCCGCATTAGACGAAATGCACAGTGTAGTACATAGTATATGAGTGAGTTGCACTGAAAAACTTAGAATTTACTGAAAAACCCGCATTAGACGAAATGCACAGTGTAGTACATTGTATATGAGTGAGTTGCACTGAAAAAACTTAGAATTTACTGAAAAACCCGCATTAGACGAAAAGCACAGTGTAGTACATTTTATATGAGTGAGTTGCACTGAAAAACTTAGAATTTACTGAAAAACCCGCATTAGACGAAATGCACAGTGTAGTACATTGTATATGAGTGAGTTGCACTGAAAAACTTAGAATTTACTGAAAAACCCGCATTAGACGAAATGCACAGTATAGTACATTGTATATGAGTGAGTTGCACAGAAAAACTTAGAATTTACTGAAAAACCCGCATTAGACGAAATGCACAGTGTAGTACATTGTATATGAGTGAGTTGCACTGAAAAACTTAGAATTTACTGAAAAACCCGCATTAGACGAAATGCACAGTATAGTACATTGTATATAAGTGAGTTGCACTGAAAAACTTAGAATTTACTGAAAAACCCGCATTAGACGAAATGCACAGTGTAGTACATTGTATATGAGTGAGTTGCACTGAAAAACTTAGAATTTACTGAAAAACCGGCATTAGACGAAATGCACAGTGTAGTACATTGTATATGAGTGAGTTGCACTGAAAAACTTAGAATTTACTGAAAAACCCGCATTAGACGAAATGCACAGTGTAGTACATAGTATATGAGTGAGTTGCACTGAAAAACTTAGAATTTACTGAAAAACCCGCATTAGACGAAATGCACAGTGTAGTACATTGTATATGAGTGAGTTGCACTGAAAAACTTAGAATTTACTGAAAAACCCGCATTAGACGAAATGCACAGTGTAGTACATAGTATATGAGTGAGTTGCACTGAAAAACTTAGAATTTACCGAAAAACCCGCATTAGACGAAATGCACAGTGTAGTACATAGTATATGAGTGAGTTGCACTGAAAAACTAGGAATTTACTGAAAAACCCGCATTAGACGAAATGCACAGTGTAGTACATAGTATATGAGTGAGTTGCACTGAAAAACTTAGAATTTACTGAAAAACCCGCATTAGACGAAATGCATAGTGTAGTACATTGTATATGAGTGAGTTGCACTGAAAAACTTAGAATTTACTGAAAAACCCGCATTAGACGAAATGCACAGTGTAGTACATTGTATATGAGTGAGTTGCACTGAAAAACTTAGAATTTACTGAAAAACCCCGCATTAGACGAAATGCAGAGTGTAGTACATTGTATATGAGTGAGTTGCACTGAAAAACTTAGAATTTACTGAAAAACCCGCATTAGACGAAATGCACAGTGTAGTACATAGTATATGAGTGAGTTGCACTGAAAAACTAGGAATTTACTGAAAAACCCGCATTAGACGAAATGCACAGTGTAATACATTGTATATGAGTGAGTTGCACTGAAAAACTTAGAATTTACTGAAAAACCCGCATTAGACGAAATGAACAGTGTAGTATATAGTATATGAGTGAGTTGCACTGAAAAACTTAGAATTTACTGAAAAACCCGCATTAGACGAAATGCACAGTGTAGTACATAGTATATGAGTGAGTTGCACTGAAAAACTTAGAATTTACTGAAAAAACCCGCATTAGACGAAATGCACAGTGTAGTACATTGTATATGAGTGAGTTGCACTGAAAAACTTAGAATTTACTGAAAAACCCGCATTAGACGAAATGCACAGTGTAGTACATAGTATATGAGTTAGTTGCACTGAAAAACTAGGAATTTACTGAAAAACCCGCATTAGACGAAATGCACAGTGTACTACATAGTATATGAGTGAGTTGCACTGAAAAACTTAGAATTTACTGAAAAAACCCGCATTAGACGAAATGCACAGTGTAGTACATTGTATATGAGTGAGTTGCACTAAAAAATTAGAATTTACTGAAAAAACCGCATTAGACGAAATGCACAGTGTAGTACATTGTATATGAGTGAGTTGCACTGAAAAACTAGGAATTTACTGAAAAACCCGCATTAGACGAAATGCACAGTGTAGTACATAGTATATGAGTGAGTTGCACTGAAAAACTTAGAATTTACTGAAAAACCCGCATTAGACGAAATGCATAGTGTAGTACATTGTATATGAGTGAGTTGCACTGAAAAACTTAGAATTTACTGAAAAACCCGCATTAGACGAAATGCACAGTGTAGTACATTGTATATGAGTGAGTTGCACTGAAAAACTTAGAATTTACTGAAAAACCCGCATTAGACGAAATGCAGAGTGTAGTA
This sequence comes from Mus caroli, assembly GCF_978045245.1. Lineage (NCBI taxonomy): Eukaryota > Metazoa > Chordata > Mammalia > Rodentia > Muridae > Mus > Mus caroli. The sequence goes on along the minus strand of NW_028227687.1, from coordinate 49,580 downwards.
CATTGTATATGAGTGAGTTGCACTGAAAAACTTAGAATTTACTGAAAAACCCGCATTAGACGCAATGCACAGCGTAGTACATTGTATATGAGTGAGTTGCACTGAAAAACTTAGAATTTACTGAAAAACCCGCATTAGACGAAATGCACAGTGTAGTACATTGTATATGAGTGAGTTGCACTGAAAAACTTAGAATTTACTGAAAAACCCGCATTAGACGAAATGCACAGTGTAGTACATAGTATATGAGTGAGTTGCACTGAAAAACTAGGAATTTACTGAAAAACCCGCATTAGACGAAATGCACAGTGTAGTATATTGTATATGAGTGAGTTGCACTGAAAAACTTAGAATTTACTGAAAAAACCGCATTAGACGAAATGCACAGTGTAGTACATTGTATATGAGTGAGTTGCTCTGAAAAACTAGGAATTAATGAAAAACCCGCATTAGACGAAATGCACAGTGTAGTACATAGTATATGAGTGAGTTGCACTGAAAAACTTAGAATTTACTGAAAAACCCGCATTAGACGAAATGCAGAGTGTAGTACATTGTATATGAGTGAGTTGCACTGAAAAACTTAGAATTTACTGAAAAACCCGCATTAGACGAAATGCACAGTGTAGTACATAGTATATGAGTGAGTTGCACTGAAAAACTAGGAATTTACTGAAAAACCCGCATTAGACGAAATGCACAGTGTAGTACATAGTATATGAGTGAGTTGCACTGAAAAACTAGGAATTTACTGAAAAACCCGCATTAGACGAAATGCACAGTGTAGTACATTGTATATGAGTGAGTTGCACTGAAAAACTTAGAATTTACTGAAAAACCCGCATTAGACGAAATGCACAGTGTAGTACATAGTATATGAGTGAGTTGCACTGAAAAACTTAGAATTTACTGAAAAACCCGCATTAGACGAAATGCACAGTGTAGTACATTGTATATGAGTGAGTTGCACTGAAAAACTTAGAATTTACTGAAAAACCCGCATTAGACGAAATGCACAGTGTAGTACATAGTATATGAGTGAGTTGCACTGAAAAACTTAGAATTTACCGAAAAACCCGCATTAGACGAAATGCACAGTGTAGTACATAGTATATGAGTGAGTTGCACTGAAAAACTAGGAATTTACTGAAAAACCCGCATTAGACGAAATGCACAGTGTAGTACATAGTATATGAGTGAGTTGCACTGAAAAACTTAGAATTTACTGAAAAACCCGCATTAGACGAAATGCATAGTGTAGTACATTGTATATGAGTGAGTTGCACTGAAAAACTTAGAATTTACTGAAAAACCCGCATTAGACGAAATGCACAGTGTAGTACATTGTATATGAGTGAGTTGCACTGAAAAACTTAGAATTTACTGAAAAACCCGCATTAGACGAAATGCAGAGTGTAGTACATTGTATATGAGTGAGTTGCACTGAAAAACTTAGAATTTACTGAAAAACCCGCATTAGACGAAATGCACAGTGTAGTACATAGTATATGAGTGAGTTGCACTGAAAAACTAGGAATTTACTGAAAAACCCGCATTAGACGAAATGCACAGTGTAATACATTGTATATGAGTGAGTTGCACTGAAAAACTTAGAATTTACTGAAAAACCCGCATTAGACGAAATGAACAGTGTAGTATATAGTATATGAGTGAGTTGCACTGAAAAACTTAGAATTTACTGAAAAACCCGCATTAGACGAAATGCACAGTGTAGTACATAGTATATGAGTGAGTTGCACTGAAAAACTTAGAATTTACTGAAAAACCCGCATTAGACGAAATGCACAGTGTAGTACATTGTATATGAGTGAGTTGCACTGAAAAACTTAGAATTTACTGAAAAACCCGCATTAGACGAAATGCACAGTGTAGTACATAGGTATATGAGTTAGTTGCACTGAAAAACTAGGAATTTACTGAAAAACCCGCATTAGACGAAATGCACAGTGTACTACATAGTATATGAGTGAGTTGCACTGAAAAACTTAGAATTTACTGAAAAACCCGCATTAGACGAAATGCACAGTGTAGTACATTGTATATGAGTGAGTTGCACTAAAAAATTAGAATTTACTGAAAAAACCGCATTAGACGAAATGCACAGTGTAGTACATTGTATATGAGTGAGTTGCACTGAAAAACTAGGAATTTACTGAAAAACCCGCATTAGACGAAATGCACAGTGTAGTACATAGTATATGAGTGAGTTGCACTGAAAAACTTAGAATTTACTGAAAAACCCGCATTAGACGAAATGCATAGTGTAGTACATTGTATATGAGTGAGTTGCACTGAAAAACTTAGAATTTACTGAAAAACCCGCATTAGACGAAATGCACAGTGTAGTACATTGTATATGAGTGAGTTGCACTGAAAAACTTAGAATTTACTGAAAAACCCGCATTAGACGAAATGCAGAGTGTAGTACATTGTATATGAGTGAGTTGCACTGAAAAACTTAGAATTTACTGAAAAACCCGCATTAGACGCAATGCACAGCGTAGTACATTGTATATGAGTGAGTTGCACTGAAAAACTTAGAATTTACTGAAAAACCCGCATTAGACGAAATGCACAGTGTAGTACATTGTATATGAGTGAGTTGCACTGAAAAACTTAGAATTTACTGAAAAACCCGCATTAGACGAAATGCACAGTGTAGTACATAGTATATGAGTGAGTTGCACTGAAAAACTAGGAATTTACTGAAAAACCCGCATTAGACGAAATGCACAGTGTAGTATATTGTATATGAGTGAGTTGCACTGAAAAACTTAGAATTTACTGAAAAAACCGCATTAGACGAAATGCACAGTGTAGTACATTGTATATGAGTGAGTTGCTCTGAAAAACTAGGAATTAATGAAAAACCCGCATTAGACGAAATGCACAGTGTAGTACATAGTATATGAGTGAGTTGCACTGAAAAACTTAGAATTTACTGAAAAACCCGCATTAGACGAAATGCAGAGTGTAGTACATTGTATATGAGTGAGTTGCACTGAAAAACTTAGAATTTACTGAAAAACCCGCATTAGACGAAATGCACAGTGTAGTACATAGTATATGAGTGAGTTGCACTGAAAAACTAGGAATTTACTGAAAAACCCGCATTAGACGAAATGCACAGTGTAGTACATAGTATATGAGTGAGTTGCACTGAAAAACTAGGAATTTACTGAAAAACCCGCATTAGACGAAATGCACAGTGTAGTACATTGTATATGAGTGAGTTGCACTGAAAAACTTAGAATTTACTGAAAAACCCGCATTAGACGAAATGCACAGTGTAGTACATTGTATATGAGTGAGTTGCACTGAAAAACTAGGAATTTACTGAAAAACCCGCATTAGACGAAATGCACAGTGTAGTACATAGTATATGAGTGAGTTGCACTGAAAAACTTAGAATTTACTGAAAAACCCGCATTAGACGAAATGCATAGTGTAGTACATTGTATATGATTGAGTTGCACTGAAAAACTTAGAATTTACTGAAAAACCCGCATTAGACGAAATGCACAGTGTAGTACATTGTATATGAGTGAGTTGCACTGAAAAACTTAGAATTTACTGAAAAACCCGCATTAGACGAAATGCAGAGTGTAGTACATTGTATATGAGTGAGTTGCACTGAAAAACTTAGAATTTACTGAAAAACCCGCATTAGACGAAATGCACAGTGTAGTACATAGTATATGAGTGAGTTGCACTGAAAAACTAGGAATTTACTGAAAAACCCGCATTAGACGAAATGCACAGTGTTATACATTGTATATGAGTGAGTTGCACTGAAAAACTTAGAATTTACTGAAAAACCCGCATTAGACGAAATGCACAGTGTAGTATATAGTATATGAGTGAGTTGCACTGAAAAACTTAGAATTTACTGAAAAACCCGCATTAGACGAAATGCACAGTGTAGTACATAGTATATGAGTGAGTTGCACTGAAAAACTTAGAATTTACTGAAAAACCTGCATTAGACGAAATGCAGAGTGTAATACATTGTATATGAGTGAGTTGCACTGAAAAACTTAGAATTTACTGAAAAACCCGCATTAGACGAAATGCACAGTGTAGTATATAGTATATGAGTGAGTTGCACTGAAAAACTTAGAATTTACTGAAAAACCCGCATTAGACGAAATGCACAGTGTAGTACATAGTATATGAGTGAGTTGCACTGAAAAACTTAGAATTTACTGAAAAACCCGCATTAGACGAAATGCACAGTGTAGTACATAGTATATGAGTTAGTTGCACTGAAAAACTAGGAATTTACTGAAAAACCCGCATTAGACGAAATGCACAGTGTACTACATAGTATATGAGTGAGTTGCACTGAAAAACTTAGAATTTACTGAAAAACCCGCATTAGACGAAATGCACAGTGTAGTACATTGTATATGAGTGAGTTGCACTAAAAAATTAGAATTTACTGAAAAAACCGCATTAGACGAAATGCACAGTGTAGTACATTGTATATGAGTGAGTTGCACTGAAAAACTAGGAATTTACTGAAAAACCCGCATTAGACAAAATGCACAGTGTAGTACATAGTATATGAGTGAGTTGCACTGAAAAACTTAGAATTTACTGAAAAACCCGCATTAGACGAAATGCATAGTGTAGTACTTTGTATATGAGTGAGTTGCACTGAAAAACTTAGAATTTACTGAAAAACCCGCATTAGACGAAATGCACAGTGTAGTACATTGTATATGAGTGAGTTGCACTGAAAAACTTAGAATTTACTGAAAAACCCGCATTAGACGAAATGCAGAGTGTAGTACATTGTATATGAGTGAGTTGCACTGAAAAACTTAGAATTTACTGAAAAACCCGCATTAGACGAAATGCACAGTGTAGTACATATTATATGAGTGAGTTGCACTGAAAAACTAGGAATTTACTGAAAAACCCGCATTAGACGAAATGCATAGTGTAGTACATTGTATATGAGTGAGTTGCACTGAAAAACTTAGAATTTACTGAAAAACCCGCATTAGACGAAATGCACAGTGTAGTACATTGTATATGAGTGAGTTGCACTGAAAAACTTAGAATTTACTGAAAAACCCGCATTAGACGCAATGCACAGCGTAGTACATTGTATATGAGTGAGTTGCACTGAAAAACTTAGAATTTACTGAAAAACCCGCATTAGACGAAATGCACAGTGTAGTACATTGTATATGAGTGAGTTGCACTGAAAAACTTAGAATTTACTGAAAAACCCGCATTAGACGAAATGCACAGTGTAGTACATAGTATATGAGTGAGTTGCACTGAAAAACTAGGAATTTACTGAAAAACCCGCATTAGACGAAATGCACAGTGTAGTACATTGTATATGAGTGAGTTGCACTGAAAAACTTAGAATTTACTGAAAAAACCGCATTAGACGAAATGCACAGTGTAGTACATTGTATATGAGTGAGTTGCTCTGAAAAACTAGGAATTAATGAAAAACCCGCATTAGACGAAATGCACAGTGTAGTACATAGTATATGAGTGAGTTGCACTGAAAAACTTAGAATTTACTGAAAAACCCGCATTAGACGAAATGCATAGTGTAGTACATTGTATATGAGTGAGTTGCACTGAAAAACTTAGAATTTACTGAAAAACCCGCATTAGACGAAATGCACAGTGTAGTACATTGTATATGAGTGAGTTGCACTGAAAAACTTAGAATTTACTGAAAAACCCGCATTAGACGAAATGCACAGTGTAGTACATATTATATGAGTGAGTTGCACTGAAAAACTAGGAATTTACTGAAAAACCCGCATTAGACGAAATGCATAGTGTAGTACATTGTATATGAGTGAGTTGCACTGAAAAACTTAGAATTTACTGAAAAACCTGCATTAGACGAAATGCACAGTGTAGTACATAGTATATGAGTGAGTTGCACTGAAAAACTTAGAATTTACTGAAAAACCCGCATTAGACGAAATGCAGAGTGTAGTACATTGTATATGAGTGAGTTGTTCTGAAAAACTAGGAATTTACTGAAAAACCCGCATTAGACGAAATGCACAGTGTAGTACATAGTATATGAGTGAGTTGCACTGAAAAACTAGGAATTTACTGAAAAACCCGCATTAGACGAAATGCACAGTGTAGTACATTGTATATGAGTGAGTTGCACTGAAAAACTTAGAATTTACTGAAAAACCCGCATTAGACGAAATGCACAGTGTAGTACATAGTATATGAGTGAGTTGCACTGAAAAACTAGGAATTTACTGAAAAACCCGCATTAGACAAAATGCACAGTGTAGTACATTGTATATGAGTGAGTTGCACTGAAAAACTTAGAATTTACTGAAAAACCCACATTAGACGAAATGCACAGTGTAGTACATAGTATATGAGTGAGTTGCACTGAAAAACTTAGAATTTACTGAAAAACACGCATTAGACGAAATGCACAGTGTAGTACATTGTATATGAGTGAGTTGCACTGAAAAACTAGGAATTTACTGAAAAACCCGCATTAGACGAAATGCACAGTGTACTACATAGTATATGAGTGAGTTGCACTGAAAAACTTAGAATTTACTGAAAAACCCGCATTAGACGAAATGCACAGTGTAGTACATTGTATATGAGTGAGTTGCACTAAAAAATTAGAATTTACTGAAAAAACCGCATTAGACGAAATGCACAGTGTAGTACATTGTATATGAGTGAGTTGCACTGAAAAACTAGGAATTTACTGAAAAACCCGCATTAGACAAAATGCACAGTGTAGTACATAGTATATGAGTGAGTTGCACTGAAAAACTTAGAATTTACTGAAAAACCCGCATTAGACGAAATGCATAGTGTAGTACTTTGTATATGAGTGAGTTGCACTGAAAAACTTAGAATTTACTGAAAAACCCGCATTAGACGAAATGCACAGTGTAGTACATTGTATATGAGTGAGTTGCACTGAAAAACTTAGAATTTACTGAAAAACCCGCATTAGACGAAATGCAGAGTGTAGTACATTGTATATGAGTGAGTTGCACTGAAAAACTTAGAATTTACTGAAAAACCCGCATTAGACGAAATGCACAGTGTAGTACATATTATATGAGTGAGTTGCACTGAAAAACTAGGAATTTACTGAAAAACCCGCATTAGACGAAATGCATAGTGTAGTACATTGTATATGAGTGAGTTGCACTGAAAAACTTAGAATTTACTGAAAAACCCGCATTAGACGAAATGCACAGTGTAGTACATTGTATATGAGTGAGTTGCACTGAAAAACTTAGAATTTACTGAAAAACCCGCATTAGACGCAATGCACAGCGTAGTACATTGTATATGAGTGAGTTGCACTGAAAAACTTAGAATTTACTGAAAAACCCGCATTAGACGAAATGCACAGTGTAGTACATTGTATATGAGTGAGTTGCACTGAAAAACTTAGAATTTACTGAAAAACCCGCATTAGACGAAATGCACAGTGTAGTACATAGTATATGAGTGAGTTGCACTGAAAAACTAGGAATTTACTGAAAAACCCGCATTAGACGAAATGCACAGTGTAGTACATTGTATATGAGTGAGTTGCACTGAAAAACTTAGAATTTACTGAAAAAACCGCATTAGACGAAATGCACAGTGTAGTACATTGTATATGAGTGAGTTGCTCTGAAAAACTAGGAATTAATGAAAAACCCGCATTAGACGAAATGCACAGTGTAGTACATAGTATATGAGTGAGTTGCACTGAAAAACTTAGAATTTACTGAAAAACCCGCATTAGACGAAATGCATAGTGTAGTACATTGTATATGAGTGAGTTGCACTGAAAAACTTAGAATTTACTGAAAAACCCGCATTAGACGAAATGCACAGTGTAGTACATTGTATATGAGTGAGTTGCACTGAAAAACTTAGAATTTACTGAAAAACCCGCATTAGACGAAATGCACAGTGTAGTACATATTATATGAGTGAGTTGCACTGAAAAACTAGGAATTTACTGAAAAACCCGCATTAGACGAAATGCATAGTGTAGTACATTGTATATGAGTGAGTTGCACTGAAAAACTTAGAATTTACTGAAAAACCTGCATTAGACGAAATGCACAGTGTAGTACATAGTATATGAGTGAGTTGCACTGAAAAACTTAGAATTTACTGAAAAACCCGCATTAGACGAAATGCAGAGTGTAGTACATTGTATATGAGTGAGTTGTTCTGAAAAACTAGGAATTTACTGAAAAACCCGCATTAGACGAAATGCACAGTGTAGTACATAGTATATGAGTGAGTTGCACTGAAAAACTAGGAATTTACTGAAAAACCCGCATTAGACGAAATGCACAGTGTAGTACATTGTATATGAGTGAGTTGCACTGAAAAACTTAGAATTTACTGAAAAACCCGCATTAGACGAAATGCACAGTGTAGTACATAGTATATGAGTGAGTTGCACTGAAAAACTAGGAATTTACTGAAAAACCCGCATTAGACAAAATGCACAGTGTAGTACATTGTATATGAGTGAGTTGCACTGAAAAACTTAGAATTTACTGAAAAACCCACATTAGACGAAATGCACAGTGTAGTACATAGTATATGAGTGAGTTGCACTGAAAAACTTAGAATTTACTGAAAAACACGCATTAGACGAAATGCACAGTGTAGTACATTGTATATGAGTGAGTTGCACTGAAAAACTTAGAATTTACTGAAAAACCAGCATTAGACGAAATGCACAGTGTAGTACATAGTATATGAGTGAGTTGCACTGAAAAACTTAGAATTTACTGAAAAACCCGCATTAGACGAAATGCAGAGTGTAGTAAATTGTATATGAGTGAGTTGTTCTGAAAAACTAGGAATTTACTGAAAAACCCGCATTAGACGAAATGCACAGTGTAGTACATAGTATATGAGTGAGTTGCACTGAAAAACTAGGAATTTACTGAAAAACCCGCATTAGACGAAATGCACAGTGTAGTACATTGTATATGAGTGAGTTGCACTGAAAATCTTAGAATTTGCTGAAAAACCCGCATTAGACGAAATGCACTGTGTAGTACATTGTATATGAGTGAGTTGCACTGAAAAACTTAGAATTATTGAAAAACCCGCATTAGACGAAATGACAGTGTAGTACATTGTATATGAGTGAGTTGCACTGAAAAACTTAGAATTTACTGAAAAACCCGCATTAGACGAAATGCAGAGTGTAGTAAATTGTATATGAGTGAGTTGTTCTGAAAAACTAGGAATTTACTGAAAAACCCGCATTAGACGAAATGCACAGTGTAGTACATAGTATATGAGTGAGTTGCACTGAAAAACTAGGAATTTACTGAAAAACCCGCATTAGACGAAATGCACAGTGTAGTACATTGTATATGAGTGAGTTGCACTGAAAATCTTAGAATTTACTGAAAAACCCGCATTAGACGAAATGCACTGTGTAGTACATTGTATATGAGTGAGTTGCACTGAAAAACTTAGAATTTACTGAAAAACCCGCATTAGACGAAATGACAGTGTAGTACATTGTATATGAGTGAGTTGCACTGAAAAACTTAGAATTTACTGAAAAACCCGCATTAGACGAAATGCACAGTGTAGTATATAGTATATGAGTGAGTTGCACTCAAAAACTTAGAATTTACTGAAAAACCCGCATTAGACGAAATGCACAGTGTAGTATATAGTATATGAGTGAGTTGCACTGAAAAACTTAGAATTTACTGAAAAACCCACATTAGACGATATGCACAGTGTAGTACATTGTATATGAGTGAGTTGCACTGAAAAACTTAGAATTTACTGAAAAACCCGCATTAGACGAAATGCACAGTGTAGTACATTGTATATGAGTGAGTTGCACTGAAAAACTTAGAATTTATTGAAAAACCCGCATTAGACGAAATGCACAGTGTAGTACATAGTATATGAGTGAGTTGCACTGAAAAACTAGGAATTTACTGAAAAACCCGCATTAGAAGAAATGCACATTGTAGTACATTGTATATGAGTGAGTTGCACTGAAAAACTTAGAATTTACTGAAAAACCCGCATTAGACGAAATGCACTGTGTAGTACATTGTATATGAGTGAGTTGCACTGAAAAACTTAGAATTTACTGAAAAACCCGCATTAGACGAAATGACAGTGTAGTACATTGTATATGAGTGAGTTGCAATGAAAAACTTAGAATTTACTGAAAAACCCGCATTAGACGAAATGCACAGTGTAGTATATAGTATATGAGTGAGTTGCACTGAAAAACTTAGAATTTACTGAAAAACCCGCATTAGACGAAATGCACAGTGTAGTACATTGTATATGAGTGAGTTGCACTGAAAAACTTAGAATTTACTTAAAAACCCGCATTAGACGAAATGCACAGTGTAGTACATTGTATATGAGTGAGTTGCACTGAAAAACTTAGAATTTACTGAAAAACCCGCATTAGACGAAATGCAGAGTGTAGTACATTGTATATGAGTGAATTGCACTGAAAAACTTAGAATTTACTGAAAAACCCGCATTAGACGAAATGCACAGTGTAGTACATAGTATATGAGTGAGTTGCACTGAAAAACTAGGAATTTACTGAAAAACCCGCATTAGACGAAATGCACAGTGTAGTACATTGTATATGAGTGAGTTGCACTGAAAATCTTAGAATTTACTGAAAAACCCGCATTAGACGAAATGCACTGTGTAGTACATTGTATATGAGTGAGTTGCAATGAAAAACTTAGAATTTACTGAAAAACCCGCATTAGACGAAATGACAGTGTAGTACATTGTATATGAGTGAGTTGCACTGAAAAACTTAGAATTTACTGAAAAACCCGCATTACACGAAATGCACAGTGTAGTATATAGTATATGAGTGAGTTGCACTCAAAAACTTAGAATTTACTGAAAAACCCGCATTAGACGAAATGCACAGTGTAGTACATAGTATATGAGTGAGTTGCACTGAAAAACTAGGAATTTACTGAAAAACCCGCATTAGACGAAATGCACAGTGTAGTACATTGTATATGAGTGAGTTGCACTGAAAAACTTAGAATTTACTGAAAAACCCGCATTAGACGAAATGCACAGTGTAGTACATTGTATATGAGTGAGTTGCACTGAAAAACTTAGAATTTACTGAAAAACCCGCATTAGACGAAATGCAGAGTGTAGTACATTGTATATGAGTGAGTTGCACTGAAAAACTTAGAATTTACTGAAAAACCCGCATTAGACGAAATGCACAGTGTAGTACATAGTATATGAGTGAGTTGCACTGAAAAACTTAGAATTTACTGAAAAACCCGCATTAGACGAAATGCACAGTGTAGTACATAGTATATGAGTGAGTTGCACTGAAAAACTTAGAATTTACTGAAAAACCCGCATTAGACGAAATGCACAGTGTAGTACATAGTATATGAGTGAGTTGCACTGAAAAACTTAGAATTTACTGAAAAACACGCATTAGACGAAATGCACAGTGTAGTACATTGTATATGAGTGAGTTGCACTGAAAAACTTAGAATTTACTGAAAAACCAGCATTAGACGAAATGCACAGTGTAGTACATAGTATATGAGTGAGTTGCACTGAAAAACTTAGAATTTACTGAAAAACCCGCATTAGACGAAATGCAGAGTGTAGTACATTGTATATGAGTGAGTTGTTCTGAAAAACTAGGAATTTACTGAAAAACCCCGCATTAGACGAAATGCACAGTGTAGTACATAGTATATGAGTGAGTTGCACTGAAAAACTAGGAATTTACTGAAAAACCCGCATTAGACGAAATGCACAGTGTAGTACATTGTATATGAGTGAGTTGCACTGAAAATCTTAGAATTTACTGAAAAACCCGCATTAGACGAAATGCACTGTGTAGTACATTGTATATGAGTGAGTTGCAATGAAAAACTTAGAATTTACTGAAAAACCCGCATTAGACGAAATGACAGTGTAGTACATTGTATATGAGTGAGTTGCACTGAAAAACTTAGAATTTACTGAAAAACCCGCATTAGACGAAATGCACAGTGTAGTATATAGTATATGAGTGAGTTGCACTCAAAAACTTAGAATTTACTGAAAAACCCGCATTAGACGAAATGCACAGTGTAGTATATAGTATATGAGTGAGTTGCACTGAAAAACTTAGAATTTACTGAAAAACCCGCATTAGACGAAATGCACAGTGTAGTACATTGTATATGAGTGAGTTGCACTGAAAAACTTAGAATTTACTGAAAAACCCGCATTAGACGAAATGCACAGTGTAGTACATTGTATATGAGTGAGTTGCACTGAAAAACTTAGAATTTACTGAAAAACCCGCATTAGACGAAATGCACAGTGTAGTACATAGTATATGAGTGAGTTGCACTGAAAAACTAGGAATTTACTGAAAAACCCGCATTAGACGAAATGCACAGTGTAGTACATTGTATATGAGTGAGTTGCACTGAAAAACTTAGAATTTACTGAAAAACCCGCATTAGACGAAATGCACAGTGTAGTACATAGTATATGAGTGAGTTGCACTGAAAAACTAGGAATTTACTGAAAAACCCGCATTAGACGAAATGCACAGTGTAGTACATTGTATATGAGTGAGTTGCACTGAAAAACTTAGAATTTACTGAAAAAAATGCATTAGACGAAATGCACAGTGTAGTACATAGTATATGAGTGAGTTGCACTGAAAAACTTAGAATTTACTGAAAAACCCGCATTAGACGAAATGCATAGTGTAGTACATTGTATATGAGTGAGTTGCACTGAAAAACTTAGAATTTACTGAAAAACCCGCATTAGACGAAATGCACAGTGTAGTACATTGTATATGAGTGAGTTGCACTGAAAAACTTAGAATTTACTGAAAAACCCGCATTAGACGAAATGCAGAGTGTAGTACATTGTATATGAGTGAGTTGCACTGAAAAACTTAGAATTTACTGAAAAACCCGCATTAGACGAAATGCACAGTGTAGTACATATTATATGAGTAAGTTGCACTGAAAAACTAGGAATTTACTGAAAAACCCGCATTAGACGAAATGCATAGTGTAGTACATTGTATATGAGTGAGTTGCACTGAAAAACTTAGAATTTACTGAAAAACCCGCATTAGACGAAATGCACTGTGTAGTACATTGTATATGAGTGAGTTGCACTGAAAAACTTAGAATTTACTGAAAAACCCGCATTAGACGAAATGACAGTGTAGTACATTGTATATGAGTGAGTTGCACTGAAAAACTTAGAATTTACTGAAAAACCCGCATTAGACGAAATGCACAGTGTAGTATATAGTATATGAGTGAGTTGCACTGAAAAACTTAGAATTTACTGAAAAACCCGCATTAGACGAAATGCACAGTGTAGTATATAGTATATGAGTGAGTTGCACTGAAAAACTTAGAATTTACTGAAAAACCCGCATTAGACGAAATGCACAGTGTAGTACATTGTATATGAGTGAGTTGCAGTGAAAAACTTAGAATTTACTGAAAAACCCGCATTAGACGAAATGCACAGTGTAGTACATTGTATATGAGTGAGTTGCACTGAAAAACTTAGAATTTACTGAAAAACCCGCATTAGACGAAATGCACAGTGTAGTACATTGTATATGAGTGAGTTGCACTGAAAAACTTAGAATTTACTGAAAAACCCGCATTAGACGAAATGCACAGTGTAGTACATTGTATATGAGTGAGTTGCACTGAAAAACTTAGAATTTACTGAAAAACCCGCATTAGACGAAATGCACAGTGTAGTACATAGTATATGAGTGAGTTGCACTGAAAAACTTAGAATTTACTGAAAAACCCGCATTAGACGAAATGCACAGTGTAGTACATAGTATATGAGTGAGTTGCACTGAAAAACTTAGAATTTACTGAAAAACCCGCATTAGACGAAATGCACAGTGTAGTACATAGTATATGAGTGAGTTGCACTGAAAAACTTAGAATTTACTGAAAAACCCGCATTAGACGAAATGCACAGTGTAGTACATTGTATATGAGTGAGTTGCACTGAAAAACTTAGAATTTACTGAAAAACCCGCATTAGACGAAATGCACAGTGTAGTACATTGTATATGAGTGAGTTGCACTGAAAAACTTAGAATTTACTGAAAAACCCGCATTAGACGAAATGTACAGTGTAGTACATTGTATATGAGTGAGATGCACCGAAAAACTTAGAATTTACTGAAAAACCCGCATTAGACGAAATGCACAGTGTAATACATTGTATATGAGTGAGTTGCACTGAAAAACTTAGAATTTACTGAAAAACCCGCATTAGACGAAATGCACAGTGTAGTATATAGTATATGAGTGAGTCGCACTGAAATACTTAGAATTTACTGAAAAACCCGCATTAGACGAAATGCATAGTGTAGTATATAGTATATGAGTGAGTTGCACTGAAAAACTTAGAATTTACTGAAAAACCCGCATTAGACGAAATGCACAGTGTAGTACATTGTATATGAGTGAGTTGCACTGAAAAACTTAGAATTTACTTAAAAACCCGCATTAGACGAAATGCACAGTGTAGTACATTGTATATGAGTGAGTTTCTCTGAAAAACTTAGAATTTACTGAAAAACCCGCATTAGACGAAATGCACAGTGTAGTACATTGTATATGAGTGAGTTGCACTGAAAAACTTAGAATTTACTGAAAAACCCGCATTAGACGAAATGCACAGTGTAGTACATTGTATATGAGTGAGTTGCACTGAAAAACTTAGAATTTACTGAAAAACCCGCATTAGACGAAATGCACAGTGTAGTACATAGTATATGAGTGAGTTGCACTGAAAAACTTAGAATTTACTGTAAAACACGCATTAGACGAAATGCACAGTGTAGTACATTGTATATGAGTGAGTTGCACTGAAAAACTTAGAATTTACTGAAAAACCAGCATTAGACGAAATGCACAGTGTAGTACATAGTATATGAGTGAGTTGCACTGAAAAACTTAGAATTTACTGAAAAACCCGCATTAGACGAAATGCAGAGTGTAGTAAATTGTATATGAGTGAGTTGTTCTGAAAAACTAGGAATTTACTGAAAAACCCGCATTAGACGAAATGCACAGTGTAGTACATAGTATATGAGTGAGTTGCACTGAAAAACTTAGAATTTACTGAAAAACCCGCATTAGACGAAATGCACAGTGTAGTACATTGTATATGAGTGAGTTGCACTGAAAATCTTAGAATTTACTGAAAAACCCGCATTAGACGAAATGCACTGTGTAGTACATTGTATATGAGTGAGTTGCACTGAAAAACTTAGAATTTACTGAAAAACCCGCATTAGACGAAATGACAGTGTAGTACATTGTATATGAGTGAGTTGCACTGAAAAACTTAGAATTTACTGAAAAACCCGCATTAGACGAAATGCAGAGTGTAGTAAATTGTATATGAGTGAGTTGTTCTGAAAAACTAGGAATTTACTGAAAAACCCGCATTAGACGAAATGCACAGTGTAGTACATAGTATATGAGTGAGTTGCACTGAAAAACTAGGAATTTACTGAAAAACCCGCATTAGACGAAATGCACAGTGTAGTACATTGTATATGAGTGAGTTGCACTGAAAATCTTAGAATTTACTGAAAAACCCGCATTAGACGAAATGCACTGTGTAGTACATTGTATATGAGTGAGTTGCACTGAAAAACTTAGAATTTACTGAAAAACCCGCATTAGACGAAATGACAGTGTAGTACATTGTATATGAGTGAGTTGCACTGAAAAACTTAGAATTTACTGAAAAACCCGCATTAGACGAAATGCACAGTGTAGTATATAGTATATGAGTGAGTTGCACTCAAAAACTTAGAATTTACTGAAAAACCCGCATTAGACGAAATGCACAGTGTAGTATATAGTATATGAGTGAGTTGCACTGAAAAACTTAGAATTTACTGAAAAAACCGCATTAGACGAAATGCACAGTGTAGTACATTGTATATGAGTGAGTTGCACTGAAAAACTTAGAATTTACTGAAAAACCCGCATTAGACGAAATGCACAGTGTAGTACATTGTATATGAGTGAGTTGCACTGAAAAACTTAGAATTTATTGAAAAACCCGCATTAGACGAAATGCACAGTGTAGTACATAGTATATGAGTGAGTTGCACTGAAAAACTAGGAATTTACTGAAAAAACCGCATTAGACGAAATGCACAGTGTAGTACATAGTATATGAGTGAGTTGCACTGAAAAACTAGGAATTTACTGAAAAACCCGCATTAGACGAAATGCACAGTGTAGTACATTGTATATGAGTGAGTTGCACTGAAAAACTTAGAATTTACTGAAAAACCCGCATTAGACGAAATGCACAGTGTAGTACATAGTATATGAGTGAGTTGCACTGAAAAACTTAGAATTTACTGAAAAACCCGCATTAGACGAAATGCACAGTGTAGTACATAGTATATGACTGAGTTGCACAGAAAAACTTAGAATTTACTGAAAAACCCGCATTAGACGAAATGCACAGTGTAGTACATTGTATATGAGTGAGTTGCACTGAAAAACTTAGAATTTACTGAAAAACCCGCATTAGACGAAATGCACAGTGTAGTACATTGTATATGAGTGAGTTGCACTGAAAAACTTAGAATTTACTGAAAAACCCGCATTAGACGAAATGCACAGTGTAGTACATTGTATATGAGTGAGTTGCACTGAAAAACTTAGAATTTACTGAAAAACCCGCATTAGACGAAATGCACAGTGTAGTACATTGTATATGAGTGAGTTGCACTGAAAAACTTAGAATTTACTGAAAAACTCGCATTAGACGAAATGCACAGTGTAGTACATAGTATATGAGTGAGTTACACTGAAAAACTTAGAATTTACTGAAAAACCCGCATTAGACGAAATGCACAGTGTAGTACATAGTATATGAGTGAGTTGCACAGAAAAACTTAGAATTTACTGAAAAACCCGCATTAGACGAAATGCACAGTGTAGTACATTGTATATGAGTGAGTTGCACTGAAAAACTTAGAATTTACTGAAAAACCCACATTAGATGAAATGCACAGTGTAGTACATTGTATATGAGTGAGTTGCACTGAAAAACTTAGAATTTACTGAAAAACCCGCATTAGACGAAATGCACAGTGTAGTACATTGTATATGAGTGAGTTGCACCGAAAAACTTAGAATTTACTGAAAAACCCGCATTAGACGAAATGCACAGTGTAGTACATAGTATATGAGTGAGTTGCACTGAAAAACTTAGAATTTACTGAAAAACCCGCATTAGACGAAATGCACAGTGTAGTATATAGTATATGAGTGAGTCGCACTGAAATACTTAGAATTTACTGAAAAACCCGCATTAGACGAAATGCACAGTGTAGTATATAGTATATGAGTGAGTTGCACTGAAAAACTTAGAATTTACTCAAAAACCCGCATTAGACGAAATGCACAGTGTAGTACATTGTATATGAGTGAGTTGCACTGAAAAACTTAGAATTTACTGAAAAACCCGCATTAGACAAAATCACAGTGTAGTACATTGTATATGAGTGAGTTGCACTGAAAAACTTAGAATTTACTGAAAAACCCGCATTAGACAAAATCACAGTGTAGTACATTGTATATGAGTGAGTTGCACTGAAAAACTTAGAATTTACTGAAAAACCCGCATTAGACGAAATGCACAGTGTAGTACATTGTATATGAGTGAGTTGTACTGAAAAACTTAGAATTTACTGAAAAACCCGCATTAGACGAAATGCACAGTGTAGTACATAGTATATGAGTGAGTTGCACTGAAAAACTTAGAATTTACCGAAAAACCCGCATTAGACGAAATGCACAGTGTAGTACATTGTATATGAGTGAGTTGCACTGAAAAACTTAGAATTTACTGAAAAACCCGCATTAGACGAAATGCATAGTGTAGTACATTGTATATGAGTGAGTTGCACTGAAAAACTTAGAATTTACTGAAAAACCCGCATTAGACGAAATGCACATGTAGTACATAGTATATGAGTGAGTTGCACTGAAAAACTAGGAATTTACTGAAAAACCCGCATTAGACGAAATGCACAGTGTAGTACATAGTATATGAGTGAGTTGCACTGAAAAACTAGGAATTTACTGAAAAACCCGCATTAGACGAAATGCACAGTGTAGTACATTGTATATGAGTGAGTTGCACTGAAAAACTTAGAATTTACTGAAAAACCCGCATTAGACGAAATGCATAGTGTAGTACATTGTATATGAGTGAGTTGCACTGAAAAACTTAGAATTTACTGAAAAACCCGCATTAGACGAAATGCACAGTGTAGTACATTGTATATGAGTGAGTTGCACTGAAAAACTTAGAATTTACTGAAAAACCCGCATTAGACGAAATGCAGAGTGTAGTACATTGTATATGAGTGAGTTGCACTGAAAAACTTAGAATTTACTGAAAAACCCGCATTAGACGAAATGCACAGTATAGTACATTGTATATGAGTGAGTTGCACTGAAAAACTTAGAATTTACTGAAAAACCCGCATTAGACGAAATGCACAGTGTAGTACATAGTATATGAGTGAGTTGCACAGAAAAACCTAGAATTTACTGAAAAACCCGCATTAGACGAAATGCACAGTGTAGTACATTGTATATGAGTGAGTTGCACTGAAAAACTTAGAATTTACTGAAAAACCCGCATTAGACGAAATGCACAGTGTAGTACATTGTATATGAGTGAGTTGCACTGAAAAACTTAGAATTTACTGAAAAACCCGCATTAGACGAAATGCACAGTGTAGTACATTGTATATGAGTGAGTTGCACTGAAAAACTTAGAATTTACTGAAAAACCCGCATTAGACGAAATGCACAGTGTAATACATTGTATATGAGTGAGTTGCACTGAAAAACTTAGAATTTACTGAAAAACCCGCATTAGACGAAATGCACAGTGTAGTATATAGTATATGAGTGAGTTGCACTGAAAAACTTAGAATTTACTGAAAAACCCGCATTAGACGAAATGCACAGTGTAGTATATAGTATATGAGTGAGTTGCACTGAAAAACTTAGAATTTACTGAAAAACCCGCATTAGACGAAATGCACAGTGTAGTACATTGTATATGAGTGAGTTGCACTGAAAAACTTAGAATTTACTGAAAAACCCGCATTAGACGAAATGCACAGTGTAGTACATTGTATATGAGTGAGTTGCACTGAAAAACTTAGAATTTACTGAAAAACCCGCGTTAGACGAAATGCAGAGTGTAGTACATTGTATATGAGTGAGTTGCACTGAAAAACTTAGAATTTACTGAAAAACCCGCATTAGACGAAATGCACAGTGTAGTACATAGTATATGAGTGAGTTGCACTGAAAAACTAGGAATTTACTGAAAAACCCGCATTAGACGAAATGCACAGTGTAGTACATAGTATATGAGTGAGTTGCACTGAAAAACTAGGAATTTACTGAAAAACCCGCATTAGACGAAATGCACAGGGTAGTACATTGTATATGAGTGAGTTGCACTGAAAAACTTAGAATTTACTGAAAAACCCGCATTAGACGAAATGCACAGTGTAGTACATTGTATATGAGTGAGTTGCCGTGAAAAACTAGGAATTTACTGAAAAACCCGCATTAGACGAAATGCACAGTGTAGTACATAGTATATGAGTGAGTTGCACTGAAAAACTTAGAATTTACTGAAAAACCCGCATTAGACGAAATGCATAGTGTAGTACATTGTATATGAGTGAGTTGCACTGAAAAACTTAGAATTTACTGAAAAACCCGCATTAGACGAAATGCACAGTGTAGTACATTGTATATGAGTGAGTTGCACTGAAAAACTTAGAATTTACTGAAAAACCCGCATTAGACGAAATGCACAGTGTAGTATATAGTATATGAGTGAGTCGCACTGAAATACTTAGAATTTACTGAAAAACCCGCATTAGACGAAATGCACAGTGTAGTATATAGTATATGAGTGAGTTGCACTGAAAAACTTAGAATTTACTGAAAAACCCGCATTAGACGAAATGCACAGTGTAGTACATTGTATATGAGTGAGTTGCACTGAAAAACTTAGAATTTACTGAAAAACCCGCATTAGACGAAATGCACAGTGTAGTACATTGTATATGAGTGAGTTGCACTGAAAAACTTAGAATTTACTGAAAAACCCGCATTAGACGAAATGCACAGTGTAATACATTGTATATGAGTGAGTTGCACTGAAAAACTTAGAATTTACTGAAAAACCCGCATTAGACGAAATGCACAGTGTAGTATATAGTATATGAGTGAGTTGCACTGAAAAACTTAGAATTTACTGAAAAACCCGCATTAGACGAAATGCACAGTGTAGTATATAGTATATGAGTGAGTTGCACTGAAAAACTTAGAATTTACTGAAAAACCCGCATTAGACGAAATGCACAGTGTAGTACATTGTATATGAGTGAGTTGCACTGAAAAACTTAGAATTTACTGAAAAACCCGCATTAGACGAAATGCACAGTGTAGTACATTGTATATGAGTGAGTTGCACTGAAAAACTTAGAATTTACTGAAAAACCCGCGTTAGACGAAATGCAGAGTGTAGTACATTGTATATGAGTGAGTTGCACTGAAAAACTTAGAATTTACTGAAAAACCCGCATTAGACGAAATGCACAGTGTAATACATAGTATATGAGTGAGTTGCACTGAAAAACTAGGAATTTACTGAAAAACCCGCATTAGACGAAATGCACAGTGTAGTACATAGTATATGAGTGAGTTGCACTGAAAAACTAGGAATTTACTGAAAAACCCGCATTAGACGAAATGCACAGGGTAGTACATTGTATATGAGTGAGTTGCACTGAAAAACTTAGAATTTACTGAAAAACCCGCATTAGACGAAATGCACAGTGTAGTACATTGTATATGAGTGAGTTGCAGTGAAAAACTAGGAATTTACTGAAAAACCCGCATTAGACGAAATGCACAGTGTAGTACATAGTATATGAGTGAGTTGCACTGAAAAACTTAGAATTTACTGAAAAACCCGCATTAGACGAAATGCATAGTGTAGTACATTGTATATGAGTGAGTTGCACTGAAAAACTTAGAATTTACTGAAAAACCCGCATTAGACGAAATGCACAGTGTAGTACATTGTATATGAGTGAGTTGCACTGAAAAACTTAGAATTTACTGAAAAACCCGCATTAGACGAAATGCACAGTGTAGTATATAGTATATGAGTGAGTCGCACTGAAATACTTAGAATTTACTGAAAAACCCGCATTAGACGAAATGCACAGTGTAGTATATAGTATATGAGTGAGTTGCACTGAAAAACTTAGAATTTACTGAAAAACCCGCATTAGACGAAATGCACAGTGTAGTACATTGTATATGAGTGAGTTGCACTGAAAAACTTAGAATTTACTTAAAAACCCGCATTAGACGAAATGCACAGTGTAGTACATTGTATATGAGTGAGTTGCACTGAAAAACTTAGAATTTACTGAAAAACCCGCATTAGACGAAATGCACAGTGTAGTACATAGTATATGAGTGAGTTGCACTGAAAAACTTAGAATTTACTGAAAAACCCGCATTAGACGAAATGCACAGTGTAGTACATAGTATATGAGTGAGTTGCACTGAAAAACTTAGATTTTACTGAAAAACCCGCATTAGACGAAATGCACAGTGTAGTACATTGTATATGAGTGAGTTGCACTGAAAAACTTAGAATTTACTGAAAAACCCGCATTAGACGAAATGCACATGTAGTACATAGTATATGAGTGAGTTGCACTGAAAAACTAGGAATTTACTGAAAAACCCGCATTAGACGAAATGCACAGTGTAGTACATAGTATATGAGTGAGTTGCACTGAAAAACTAGGAATTTACTGAAAAACCCGCATTAGACGAAATGCACAGTGTAGTACATTGTATATGAGTGAGTTGCACTGAAAAACTTAGAATTTACTGAAAAACCCGCATTAGACGAAATGCACAGTGTAGTACATTGTATATGAGTGAGTTGCACTGAAAAACTAGGAATTTACTGAAAAACCCGCATTAGACGAAATGCACAGTGTAGTACATAGTATATGAGTGAGTTGCACTGAAAAACTTAGAATTTACTGAAAAACCCGCATTAGACGAAATGCATAGTGTAGTACATTGTATATGAGTGAGTTGCACTGAAAAACTTAGAATTTACTGAAAAACCCGCATTAGACGAAATGCACAGTGTAGTACATTGTATATGAGTGAGTTGCACTGAAAAACTTAGAATTTACTGAAAAACCCGCATTAGACGAAATGCAGAGTGTAGTACATTGTATATGAGTGAGTTGCACTGAAAAACTTAGAATTTACTGAAAAACCCGCATTAGATGAAATGCACAGTATAGTACATTGTATATGAGTGAGTTGCACTGAAAAACTTAGAATTTACTGAAAAACCCGCATTAGACGAAATGCACAGTGTAGTACATAGTATATGAGTGAGTTGCACAGAAAAACTTAGAATTTACTGAAAAACCCGCATTAGACGAAATGCACATTGTAGTACATTGTATATGAGTGAGTTGCACTGAAAAACTTAGAATTTACTGAAAAACCCGCATTAGACGAAATGCACAGTGTAGTACATTGTATATGAGTGAGTTGCACTGAAAAACTTAGAATTTACTGAAAAACCCGCATTAGACGAAATGCACAGTGTAGTACATTGTATATGAGTGAGTTGCACTGAAAAACTTAGAATTTACTGAAAAACCCGCATTAGACGAAATGCACAGTGTAATACATTGTATATGAGTGAGTTGCACTGAAAAACTTAGAATTTACTGAAAAACCCGCATTAGACGAAATGCACAGTGTAGTATATAGTATATGAGTGAGTTGCACTGAAAAACTTAGAATTTACTGAAAAACCCGCATTAGACGAAATGCACAGTGTAGTATATAGTATATGAGTGAGTTGCACTGAAAAACTTAGAATTTACTGAAAAACCCGCATTAGACGAAATGCACAGTGTAGTACATTGTATATGAGTGAGTTGCACTGAAAAACTTAGAATTTACTGAAAAACCCGCATTAGACGAAATGCACAGTGTAGTACATTGTATATGAGTGAGTTGCACTGAAAAACTTAGAATTTACTGAAAAACCCGCGTTAGACGAAATGCAGAGTGTAGTACATTGTATATGAGTGAGTTGCACTGAAAAACTTAGAATTTACTGAAAAACCCGCATTAGACGAAATGCACAGTGTAGTACATAGTATATGAGTGAGTTGCACTGAAAAACTAGGAATTTACTGAAAAACCCGCATTAGACGAAATGCACAGTGTAGTACATAGTATATGAGTGAGTTGCACTGAAAAACTAGGAATTTACTGAAAAACCCGCATTAGACGAAATGCACAGGGTAGTACATTGTATATGAGTGAGTTGCACTGAAAAACTTAGAATTTACTGAAAAACCCGCATTAGACGAAATGCACAGTGTAGTACATTGTATATGAGTGAGTTGCAGTGAAAAACTAGGAATTTACTGAAAAACCCGCATTAGACGAAATGCACAGTGTAGTACATAGTATATGAGTGAGTTGCACTGAAAAACTTAGAATTTACTGAAAAACCCGCATTAGACGAAATGCATAGTGTAGTACATTGTATATGAGTGAGTTGCACTGAAAAACTTAGAATTTACTGAAAAACCCGCATTAGACGAAATGCACAGTGTAGTACATTGTATATGAGTGAGTTGCACTGAAAAACTTAGAATTTACTGAAAAACCCGCATTAGACGAAATGCACAGTGTAGTATATAGTATATGAGTGAGTCGCACTGAAATACTTAGAATTTACTGAAAAACCCGCATTAGACGAAATGCACAGTGTAGTATATAGTATATGAGTGAGTTGCACTGAAAAACTTAGAATTTACTGAAAAACCCGCATTAGACGAAATGCACAGTGTAGTACATTGTATATGAGTGAGTTGCACTGAAAAACTTAGAATTTACTTAAAAACCCGCATTAGACGAAATGCACAGTGTAGTACATTGTATATGAGTGAGTTGCACTGAAAAACTTAGAATTTACTGAAAAACCCGCATTAGACGAAATGCACAGTGTAGTACATAGTATATGAGTGAGTTGCACTGAAAAACTTAGAATTTACTGAAAAACCCGCATTAGACGAAATGCACAGTGTAGTACATAGTATATGAGTGAGTTGCACTGAAAAACTTAGAATTTACTGAAAAACCCGCATTAGACGAAATGCACAGTGTAGTACATTGTATATGAGTGAGTTGCACTGAAAAACTTAGAATTTACTGAAAAACCCGCATTAGACGAAATGCACAGTGTAGTACATTGTATATGAGTGAGTTGCACTGAAAAACTTAGAATTTACTGAAAAACCCGCATTAGACGAAATGCACAGTGTAGTACATTGTATATGAGTGAGTTGCACTGAAAAACTTAGAATTTACTGAAAAACCCGCATTAGACGAAATGCACAGTGTAGTACATTGTATATGAGTGAGTTGCACTGAAAAACTTAGAATTTACTGAAAAACCCGCATTAGACGAAATGCACAGTGTAGTACATTGTATATGAGTGAGTTGCACTGAAAAACTTAGAATTTACTGAAAAACTCGCATTAGACGAAATGCACAGTGTAGTACATAGTATATGAGTGAGTTGCACTGAAAAACTTAGAATTTACTGAAAAACCCGCATTAGACGAAATGCACAGTGTAGTACATAGTATATGAGTGAGTTGCACAGAAAAACTTAGAATTTACTGAAAAACCCGTATTAGACGAAATGCACAGTGTAGTACATTGTATATGAGTGAGTTGCACTGAAAAACTTAGAATTTACTGAAAAACCCACATTAGATGAAATGCACAGTGTAGTACATTGTATATGAGTGAGATGCACTGAAAAACTTAGAATTTACTGAAAAACCCGCATTAGACGAAATGCACAGTGTAGTACATTGTATATTAGTGAGTTGCACAGAAAAACTTAGAATTTACTGAAAAACCCGCATTAGACGAAATGCACAGTGTAATACATTGTATATGAGTGAGTTGCACTGAAAAACTTAGAATTTACTGAAAAACCCGCATTAGACGAAATGCACAGTGTAGTATATAGTATATGAGTGAGTCGCACTGAAATACTTAGAATTTACTGAAAAACCCGCATTAGACGAAATGCACAGTGTAGTATATAGTATATGAGTGAGTTGCACTGAAAAACTTAGAATTTACTCAAAAACCCGCATTAGACGAAATGCACAGTGTAGTACATTGTATATGAGTGAGTTGCACTGAAAAACTTAGAATTTACTGAAAAACCCGCATTAGACAAAATCACAGTGTAGTACATTGTATATGAGTGAGTTGCACTGAAAAACTTAGAATTTACTGAAAAACCCGCATTAGACAAAATCACAGTGTAGTACATTGTATATGAGTGAGTTGCACTGAAAAACTTAGAATTTACTGAAAAACCCGCATTAGACGAAATGCACAGTGTAGTACATTGTATATGAGTGAGTTGTACTGAAAAACTTAGAATTTACTGAAAAACCCGCATTAGACGAAATGCACAGTGTAGTACATAGTATATGAGTGAGTTGGACTGAAAAACTTAGAATTTACCGAAAAACCCGCATTAGACGAAATGCACAGTGTAGTACATTGTATATGAGTGAGTTGCACTGAAAAACTTAGAATTTACTGAAAAACCCGCATTAGACGAAATGCAGAGTGTACTACATTGTATATGAGTGAGTTGCACTGAAAAACTTAGAATTTACTGAAAAACCCGCATTAGACGAAATGCACATGTAGTACATAGTATATGAGTGAGTTGCACTGAAAAACTAGGAATTTACTGAAAAACCCGCATTAGACGAAATGCACAGTGTAGTACATAGTATATGAGTGAGTTGCACTGAAAAACTAGGAATTTACTGAAAAACCCGCATTAGACGAAATGCACAGTGTAGTACATTGTATATGAGTGAGTTGCACTGAAAAACTTAGAATTTACTGAAAAACCCGCATTAGACGAAATGCACAGTGTAGTACATTGTATATGAGTGAGTTGCACTGAAAAACTAGGAATTTACTGAAAAACCCGCATTAGACGAAATGCACAGTGTAGTACATAGTATATGAGTGAGTTGCACTGAAAAACTTAGAATTTACTGAAAAACCCGCATTAGACGAAATGCATAGTGTAGTACATTGTATATGAGTGAGTTGCACTGAAAAACTTAGAATTTACTGAAAAACCCGCATTAGACGAAATGCACAGTGTAGTACATTGTATATGAGTGAGTTGCACTGAAAAACTTAGAATTTACTGAAAAACCCGCATTAGACGAAATGCAGAGTGTAGTACATTGTATATGAGTGAGTTGCACTGAAAAACTTAGAATTTACTGAAAAACCCGCATTAGACGAAATGCACAGTATAGTACATTGTATATGAGTGAGTTGCACTGAAAAACTTAGAATTTACTGAAAAACCCGCATTAGACGAAATGCACAGTGTAGTACATAGTATATGAGTGAGTTGCACAGAAAAACTTAGAATTTACTGAAAAACCCGCATTAGACGAAATGCACAGTGTAGTACATTGTATATGAGTGAGTTGCACTGAAAAACTTAGAATTTACTGAAAAACCCGCATTAGACGAAATGCACAGTGTAGTACATTGTATATGAGTGAGTTGCACTGAAAAACTTAGAATTTACTGAAAAACCCGCATTAGACGAAATGCACAGTGTAGTACATTGTATATGAGTGAGTTGCACTGAAAAACTTAGAATTTACTGAAAAACCCGCATTAGACGAAATGCACAGTGTAATACATTGTATATGAGTGAGTTGCACTGAAAAACTTAGAATTTACTGAAAAACCCGCATTAGACGAAATGCACAGTGTAGTATATAGTATATGAGTGAGTTGCACTGAAAAACTTAGAATTTACTGAAAAACCCGCATTAGACGAAATGCACAGTGTAGTATATAGTATATGAGTGAGTTGCACTGAAAAACTAGGAATTTACTGAAAAACCCGCATTAGACGAAATGCACAGTGTAGTACATAGTATATGAGTGAGTTGCACTGAAAAACTTAGAATTTACTGAAAAACCCGCATTAGACGAAATGCACAGTGTAGTACATTGTATATGAGTGAGTTGCACTGAAAAACTTAGAATTTACTGAAAAACCCGCATTAGACGAAATGCACAGTGTAATACATTGTATATGAGTGAGTTGCACTGAAAAACTTAGAATTTACTGAAAAACCCGCATTAGAAGAAATGCACAGTGTAGTATATAGTATATGAGTGAGTTGCACTGAAAAACTTAGAATTTACTGAAAAACCCGCATTAGACGAAATGCACAGTGTAGTACATAGTATATGAGTGAGTTGCACTGAAAAACTTAGAATTTACTGAAAAACCCGCATTAGACGAAATGCACAGTGTAGTACATTGTATATGAGTGAGTTGCACTGAAAAACTTAGAATTTACTGAAAAACCCGCATTAGACGAAATGCACAGTGTAGTACATTGTATATGAGTGAGTTGCACTGAAAAACTTAGAATTTACTGAAAAACCCGCATTAGACGAAATGCACAGTGTAATACATTGTATATGAGTGAGTTGCACTGAAAAACTTAGAATTTACTGAAAAACCCGCATTAGAAGAAATGCACAGTGTAGTATATAGTATATGAGTGAGTTGCACTGAAAAACTTAGAATTTACTGAAAAACCCGCATTAGACGAAATGCACAGTGTAGTATATAGTATATGAGTGAGTTGCACTGAAAAACTTAGAATTTACTGAAAAACCCGCATTAGACGAAATGCACAGTGTAATACATTGTATATGAGTGAGTTGCACTGAAAAACTTAGAATTTACTGAAAAACCCGCATTAGACGAAATGCACAGTGTAGTATATAGTATATGAGTGAGTTGCACTGAAAAACTTAGAATTTACTGAAAAACCCGCATTAGACGAAATGCACAGTGTAGTATATAGTATATGAGTGAGTTGCACTGAAAAACTAGGAATTTACTGAAAAACCCGCATTAGACGAAATGCACAGTGTAGTACATAGTATATGAGTGAGTTGCACTGAAAAACTAGGAATTTACTGAAAAACCCGCATTAGACGAAATGCACAGTGTAGTACATTGTATATGAGTGAGTTGCACAGAAAAACTTAGAATTTACTGAAAAACCCGCATTAGACGAAATGCACAGTGTAGTACATTGTATATGAGTGAGTTGCACTAAAAAACTTAGAATTTACTGAAAAACCCGCATTAGACGAAATGCACAGTGTAGTACATTGTATATGAGTGAGTTGCACTGAAAAACTTAGAATTTACTGAAAAACCCGCATTAGACGAAATGCACAGTGTAGTACATTGTATATGAGTGAGTTGCACTGAAAAACTTAGAATTTACTGAAAAACCCGCATTAGACGAAATGCACAGTGTAATACATTGTATATGAGTGAGTTGCACTGAAAAACTTAGAATTTACTGAAAAACCCGCATTAGAAGAAATGCACAGTGTAGTATATAGTATATGAGTGAGTTGCACTGAAAAACTTAGAATTTACTGAAAAACCCGCATTAGACGAAATGCAGAGTGTAGTATATAGTATATGAGTGAGTTGCACTGAAAAACTTAGAATTTACTGAAAAACCCGCATTAGACGAAATGCACAGTGTAGTACATTGTATATGAGTGAGTTGCACTGAAAAACTTAGAATTTACTGAAAAACCCGCATTAGACGAAATGCACAGTATAGTACATTGTATATGAGTGAGTTGCACTAAAAAACTTAGAATTTACTGAAAAACCCGCATTAGACGAAATGCACAGTGTAGTACATAGTATATGAGTGAGTTGCACAGAAAAACTTAGAATTTACTGAAAAACCCGCATTAGACGAAATGCACAGTGTAGTACATTGTATATGAGTGAGTTGCACTGAAAAACTTAGAATGTACTGAAAAACCCGCATTAGACGAAATGCACAGTGTAGTACATTGTATATGAGTGAGTTGCACTGAAAAACTTAGAATTTACTGAAAAACCCGCATTAGACGAAATGCACAGTGTAGTACATTGTATATGAGTGAGTTGCACTGAAAAACTTAGAATTTACTGAAAAACCCGCATTAGACGAAATGCACAGTGTAATACATTGTATATGAGTGAGTTGCACTGAAAAACTTAGAATTTACTGAAAAACCCGCATTAGTCGAAATGCACAGTGTAGTATATAGTATATGAGTGAGTTGCACTGAAAAACTTAGAATTTACTGAAAAACCCGCATTAGACGAAATGCACAGTGTAGTATATAGTATATGAGTGAGTTGCACTGAAAAACTTAGAATTTACTGAAAAACCCGCATTAGACGAAATGCACAGTGTAGTACATTGTATATGAGTGAGTTGCACTGAAAAACTTAGAATTTACTTAAAAACCCGCATTAGACGAAATGCACAGTGTAGTACATTGTATATGAGTGAGTTGCACTGAAAAACTTAGAATTTACTGAAAAACCCACATTAGACGAAATGCAGAGTGTAGTACATTGTATATGAGTGAGTTGCACTGAAAAACTTAGAATTTACTGAAAAACCCGCATTAGACGAAATGCACAGTGTAGTACATAGTATATGAGTGAGTTGCACTGAAAAACTAGGAATTTACTGAAAAACCCGCATTAGACGAAATGCACAGTGTAGTACATAGTATATGAGTGAGTTGCACTGAAAAACTTAGAATTTACTGAAAAACCCGCATTAGACGAAATGCACAGTGTAGTACATTGTATATGAGTGAGTTGCACTGAAAAACTTAGAATTTACTGAAAAACCCGCGTTAGACGAAATGCAGAGTGTAGTACATTGTATATGAGTGAGTTGCACTGAAAAACTTGGAATTTACTGAAAAACCCGCATTAGACGAAATGCAGAGTGTAGTACATTGTATATGAGTGAGTTGCACTGAAAAACTTAGAATTTACTGAAAAACCCGCATTAGACGAAATGCAGAGTGTAGTACATTGTATATGAGTGAGTTGCACTGAAAAACTTAGAATTTACTGAAAAACCCGCATTAGACGAAATGCACAGTATAGTACATTGTATATGAGTGAGTTGCACTGAAAAACTTAGAATTTACTGAAAAACCCGCATTAGACGAAATGCACAGTGTAGTACATAGTATATGAGTGAGTTGCACAGAAAAACTTAGAATTTACTGAAAAACCCGCATTAGACGAAATGCACAGTGTAGTACATTGTATATGAGTGAGTTGCACTGAAAAACTTAGAATTTACTGAAAAACCCGCATTAGACGAAATGCACAGTGTAGTACATTGTATATGAGTGAGTTGCACTGAAAAACTTAGAATTTACTGAAAAACCCGCATTAGACGAAATGCACAGTGTAGTACATTGTATATGAGTGAGTTGCACTGAAAAACTTAGAATTTACTGAAAAACCCGCATTAGACGAAATGCACAGTGTAATACATTGTATATGAGTGAGTTGCACTGAAAAACTTAGAATTTACTGAAAAACCCGCATTAGACGAAATGCACAGTGTAGTATATAGTATATGAGTGAGTTGCACTGAAAAACTTAGAATTTACTGAAAAACCCGCATTAGACGAAATGCACAGTGTAGTATATAGTATATGAGTGAGTTGCACTGAAAAACTAGGAATTTACTGAAAAACCCGCATTAGACGAAATGCACAGTGTAGTACATAGTATATGAGTGAGTTGCACTGAAAAACTTAGAATTTACTGAAAAACCCGCATTAGACGAAATGCATAGTGTAGTACATTGTATATCAGTGAGTTGCACTGAAAAACTTAGAATTTACTGAAAAACCCGCATTAGACGAAATGCACAGTGTAGTACATTGTATATGAGTGAGTTGCACTGAAAAACTTAGAATTTACTGAAAAACCCGCATTAGACGAAATGCAGAGTGTAGTACATTGTATATGAGTGAGTTGCACTGAAAAACTTAGAATTTACTGAAAAACCCGCATTAGACGAAATGCACAGTATAGTACATTGTATATGAGTGAGTTGCACTGAAAAACTTAGAATTTACTGAAAAACCCGCATTAGACGAAATGCACAGTGTAGTACATAGTATATGAGTGAGTTGCACAGAAAAACTTAGAATTTACTGAAAAACCCGCATTAGACGAAATGCACAGTGTAGTACATTGTATATGAGTGAGTTGCACTGAAAAACTTAGAATTTACTGAAAAACCCGCATTAGACGAAATGCACAGTGTAGTACATTGTATATGAGTGAGTTGCACTGAAAAACTTAGAATTTACTGAAAAACCCGCATTAGACGAAATGCACAGGGTAGTACATTGTATATGAGTGAGTTGCACTGAAAAACTTAGAATTTACTGAAAAACCCGCATTAGACGAAATGCACAGTGTAATACATTGTATATGAGTGAGTTGCACTGAAAAACTTAGAATTTACTGAAAAACCCGCATTAGAAGAAATGCACAGTGTAGTATATAGTATATGAGTGAGTTGCACTGAAAAACTTAGAATTTACTGAAAAACCCGCATTAGACGAAATGCACAGTGTAGTATATAGTATATGAGTGAGTTGCACTGAAAAACTTAGAATTTACTGAAAAACCCGCATTAGACGAAATGCACAGTGTAGTACATTGTATATGAGTGAGTTGCACTGAAAAACTTAGAATTTACTGAAAAACCCGCATTAGACGAAATGCACAGTATAGTACATTGTATATGAGTGAGTTGCACTGAAAAACTTAGAATTTACTGAAAAACCCGCATTAGACGAAATGCACAGTGTAGTACATAGTATATGAGTGAGTTGCCCAGAAAAACTTAGAATTTACTGAAAAACCCGCATTAGACGAAATGCACAGTGTAGTACATTGTATATGAGTGAGTTGCACTGAAAAACTTAGAATTTACTGAAAAACCCGCATTAGACGAAATGCACAGTGTAGTACATTGTATATGAGTGAGTTGCACTGAAAAACTTAGAATTTACTGAAAAACCCGCATTAGACGAAATGCACAGTGTAGTACATTGTATATGAGTGAGTTGCACTGAAAAACTTAGAATTTACTAAAAAACCCGCATTAGACGAAATGCACAGTGTAATACATTGTATATGAGTGAGTTGCACTGAAAAACTTAGAATTTACTGAAAAACCCGCATTAGACGAAATGCACAGTGTAGTATATAGTATATGAGTGAGTTGCACTGAAAAACTTAGAATTTACTGAAAAACCCGCATTAGACGAAATGCACAGTGTAGTATATAGTATATGAGTGAGTTGCACTGAAAAACTTAGAATTTACTGAAAAACCCGCATTAGACGAAATGCACAGTGTAGTACATTGTATATGAGTGAGTTGCACTGAAAAACTTAGAATTTACTTAAAAACCCGCATTAGACGAAATGCACAGTGTAGTACATTGTATATGAGTGAGTTGCACTGAAAAACTTAGAATTTACTGAAAAACCCGCATTAGACGAAATGCAGAGTGTAGTACATTGTATATGAGTGAATTGCACTGAAAAACTTAGAATTCACTGAAAAACCCGCATTAGACGAAATGCACAGTGTAGTACATAGTATATGAGTGAGTTGCACTGAAAAACTAGGAATTTACTGAAAAACCCGCATTAGACGAAATGCACAGTGTAGTACATAGTATATGAGTGAGTTGCACTGAAAAACTTAGAATTTACTGAAAAACCCGCATTAGACGAAATGCACAGTGTAGTACATTGTATATGAGTGAGTTGCACTGAAAAACTTAGAATTTACTGAAAAACCCGCGTTAGACGAAATGCAGAGTGTAGTACATTGTATATGAGTGAGTTGCACTGAAAAACTTAGAATTTACTGAAAAACCCGCATTAGACGAAATGCACAGTGTAGTACATAGTATATGAGTGAGTTGCACTGAAAAACTAGGAATTTACTGAAAAACCCGCATTAGACGAAATGCACAGTGTAGTACATAGTATATGAGTGAGTTGCACTGAAAAACTAGGAATTTACTGAAAAACCCGCATTAGACGAAATGCACAGTGTAGTACATTGTATATGAGTGAGTTGCACTGAAAAACTTAGAATTTACTGAAAAACCCGCATTAGACGAAATGCACAGTGTAGTACATTGTATATGAGTGAGTTGCACTGAAAAACTAGGAATTTACTGAAAAACCCACATTAGACGAAATGCACAGTGTAGTACATAGTATATGAGTGAGTTGCACTGAAAAACTTAGAATTTACTGAAAAACCCGCATTAGACGAAATGCATAGTGTAGTACATTGTATATGAGTGAGTTGCACTGAAAAACTTAGAATTTACTGAAAAACCCGCATTAGACGAAATGCACAGTGTAGTACATTGTATATGAGTGAGTTGCACTGAAGAACTTAGAATTTACTGAAAAACCCGCATTAGACGAAATGCACAGTGTAGTATATAGTATATGAGTGAGTCGCACTGAAATACTTAGAATTTACTGAAAAACCCGCATTAGACGAAATGCACAGTGTAGTATATAGTATATGAGTGAGTTGCACTGAAAAACTTAGAATTTACTGAAAAACCCGCATTAGACGAAATGCACAGTGTAGTACATTGTATATGAGTGAGTTGCACTGAAAAACTTAGAATTTACTTAAAAACCCGCATTAGACGAAATGCACAGTGTAGTACATTGTATATGAGTGAGTTGCACTGAAAAACTTAGAATTTACTGAAAAACCCGCATTAGACGAAATGCACAGTGTAGTACATAGTATATGAGTGATTTGCACTGAAAAACTTAGAATTTACTGAAAAACCCGCATTAGACGAAATGCACAGTGTAGTACATAGTATATGAGTGAGTTGCACTGAAAAACTTAGAATTTACTGAAAAACCCGCATTAGACGAAATGCACAGTGTAGTACATTGTATATGAGTGAGTTGCACTGAAAAACTTAGAATTTACTGAAAAACCCGCATTAGACGAAATGCACAGTGTAGTACATTGTATATGAGTGAGTTGCACTGAAAAACTTAGAATTTACTGAAAAACCCGCATTAGACGAAATGCACAGTGTAGTACATTGTATATGAGTGAGTTGCACTGAAAAACTTAGAATTTACTGAAAAAACCCGCATTAGACGAAATGCACAGTGTAGTACATTGTATATGAGTGAGTTGCACTGAAAAACTTAGAATTTACTGAAAAACCCGCATTAGACGAAATGCACAGTGTAGTACATTGTATATGAGTGAGTTGCACTGAAAAACTTAGAATTTACTGAAAAACTCGCATTAGACGAAATGCACATTGTAGTACATAGTATATGAGTGAGTTGCACTGAAAAACTTAGAATTTACTGAAAAACCCGCATTAGACGAAATGCACAGTGTAGTATATAGTATATGAGTGAGTTGCACTGAAAAACTTAGAATTTACTGAAAAACCCGCATTAGACGAAATGCACAGTGTAGTACATTGTATATGAGTGAGTTGCACTGAAAAACTTAGAATTTACTTAAAAACCCGCATTAGACGAAATGCACAGTGTAGTACATTGTATATGAGTGAGTTGCACTGAAAAACTTAGAATTTACTGAAAAACCCACATTAGACGAAATGCAGAGTGTAGTACATTGTATATGAGTGAGTTGCACTGAAAAACTTAGAATTTACTGAAAAACCCGCATTAGACGAAATGCACAGTGTAGTACATAGTATATGAGTGAGTTGCACTGAAAAACTAGGAATTTACTGAAAAACCCGCATTAGACGAAATGCACAGTGTAGTACATAGTATATGAGTGAGTTGCACTGAAAAACTTAGAATTTACTGAAAAACCCGCATTAGACGAAATGCACAGTGTAGTACATTGTATATGAGTGAGTTGCACTGAAAAACTTAGAATTTACTGAAAAACCCGCGTTAGACGAAATGCAGAGTGTAGTACATTGTATATGAGTGAGTTGCACTGAAAAACTTGGAATTTACTGAAAAACCCGCATTAGACGAAATGCAGAGTGTAGTACATTGTATATGAGTGAGTTGCACTGAAAAACTTAGAATTTACTGAAAAACCCGCATTAGACGAAATGCAGAGTGTAGTACATTGTATATGAGTGAGTTGCACTGAAAAACTTAGAATTTACTGAAAAACCCGCATTAGACGAAATGCACAGTATAGTACATTGTATATGAGTGAGTTGCACTGAAAAACTTAGAATTTACTGAAAAACCCGCATTAGACGAAATGCACAGTGTAGTACATAGTATATGAGTGAGTTGCACAGAAAAACTTAGAATTTACTGAAAAACCCGCATTAGACGAAATGCACAGTGTAGTACATTGTATATGAGTGAGTTGCACTGAAAAACTTAGAATTTACTGAAAAACCCGCATTAGACGAAATGCACAGTGTAGTACATTGTATATGAGTGAGTTGCACTGAAAAACTTAGAATTTACTGAAAAACCCGCATTAGACGAAATGCACAGTGTAGTACATTGTATATGAGTGAGTTGCACTGAAAAACTTAGAATTTACTGAAAAACCCGCATTAGACGAAATGCACAGTGTAATACATTGTATATGAGTGAGTTGCACTGAAAAACTTAGAATTTACTGAAAAACCCGCATTAGACGAAATGCACAGGGTAGTATATTGTATATGAGTGAGTTGCACTGAAAAACTTAGAATTTACTGAAAAACCCGCATTAGACGAAATGCACAGTGTAATACATTGTATATGAGTGAGTTGCACTGAAAAACTTAGAATTTACTGAAAAACCCGCATTAGAAGAAATGCACAGTGTAGTATATAGTATATGAGTGAGTTGCACTGAAAAACTAGGAATTTACTGAAAAACCCGCATTAGACGAAATGCACAGTGTAGTACATAGTATATGAGTGAGTTGCACTGAAAAACTTAGAATTTACTGAAAAACCCGCATTAGACGAAATGCATAGTGTAGTACATTGTATATCAGTGAGTTGCACTGAAAAACTTAGAATTTACTGAAAAACCCGCATTAGACGAAATGCACAGTGTAGTACATTGTATATGAGTGAGTTGCACTGAAAAACTTAGAATTTACTGAAAAACCCGCATTAGACGAAATGCAGAGTGTAGTACATTGTATATGAGTGAGTTGCACTGAAAAACTTAGAATTTACTGAAAAACCCGCATTAGACGAAATGCACAGTATAGTACATTGTATATGAGTGAGTTGCACTGAAAAACTTGGAATTTACTGAAAAACCCGCATTAGACGAAATGCACAGTGTAGTACATAGTATATGAGTGAGTTGCACAGAAAAACTTAGAATTTACTGAAAAACCCGCATTAGACGAAATGCACAGTGTAGTACATTGTATATGAGTGAGTTGCACTGAAAAACTTAGAATTTACTGAAAAACCCGCATTAGACGAAATGCACAGTGTAGTACATTGTATATGAGTGAGTTGCACTGAAAAACTTAGAATTTACTGAAAAACCCGCATTAGACGAAATGCACAGGGTAGTACATTGTATATGAGTGAGTTGCACTGAAAAACTTAGAATTTACTGAAAAACCCGCATTAGACGAAATGCACAGTGTAATACATTGTATATGAGTGAGTTGCACTGAAAAACTTAGAATTTACTGAAAAACCCGCATTAGAAGAAATGCACAGTGTAGTATATAGTATATGAGTGAGTTGCACTGAAAAACTTAGAATTTACTGAAAAACCCGCATTAGACGAAATGCACAGTGTAGTATATAGTATATGAGTGAGTTGCACTGAAAAACTTAGAATTTACTGAAAAACCCGCATTAGACGAAATGCACAGTGTAGTACATTGTATATGAGTGAGTTGCACTGAAAAACTTAGAATTTACTGAAAAACCCGCATTAGACGAAATGCACAGTATAGTACATTGTATATGAGTGAGTTGCACTGAAAAACTTAGAATTTACTGAAAAACCCGCATTAGACGAAATGCACAGTGTAGTACATAGTATATGAGTGAGTTGCACAGAAAAACTTAGAATTTACTGAAAAACCCGCATTAGACGAAATGCACAGTGTAGTACATTGTATATGAGTGAGTTGCACTGAAAAACTTAGAATTTACTGAAAAACCCGCATTAGACGAAATGCACAGTGTAGTACATTGTATATGAGTGAGTTGCACTGAAAAACTTAGAATTTACTGAAAAACCCGCATTAGACGAAATGCACAGTGTAGTACATTGTATATGAGTGAGTTGCACTGAAAAACTTAGAATTTACTGAAAAACCCGCATTAGACGAAATGCACAGTGTAATACATTGTATATGAGTGAGTTGCACTGAAAAACTTAGAATTTACTGAAAAACCCGCATTAGACGAAATGCACAGTGTAGTATATAGTATATGAGTGAGTTGCACTGAAAAACTTAGAATTTACTGAAAAACCCGCATTAGACGAAATGCACAGTGTAGTATATAGTATATGAGTGAGTTGCACTGAAAAACTTAGAATTTACTGAAAAACCCGCATTAGACGAAATGCACAGTGTAGTACATTGTATATGAGTGAGTTGCACTGAAAAACTTAGAATTTACTTAAAAACCCGCATTAGACGAAATGCACAGTGTAGTACATTGTATATGAGTGAGTTGCACTGAAAAACTTAGAATTTACTGAAAAACCCGCATTAGACGAAATGCAGAGTGTAGTACATTGTATATGAGTGAATTGCACTGAAAAACTTAGAATTTACTGAAAAACCCGCATTAGACGAAATGCACAGTGTAGTACATAGTATATGAGTGAGTTGCACTGAAAAACTAGGAATTTACTGAAAAACCCGCATTAGACGAAATGCACAGTGTAGTACATAGTATATGAGTGAGTTGCACTGAAAAACTTAGAATTTACTGAAAAACCCGCATTAGACGAAATGCACAGTGTAGTACATTGTATATGAGTGAGTTGCACTGAAAAACTTAGAATTTACTGAAAAACCCGCGTTAGACGAAATGCAGAGTGTAGTACATTGTATATGAGTGAGTTGCACTGAAAAACTTAGAATTTACTGAAAAACCCGCATTAGACGAAATGCACAGTGTAGTACATAGTATATGAGTGAGTTGCACTGAAAAACTAGGAATTTACTGAAAAACCCGCATTAGACGAAATGCACAGTGTAGTACATAGTATATGAGTGAGTTGCACTGAAAAACTAGGAATTTACTGAAAAACCCGCATTAGACGAAATGCACAGTGTAGTACATTGTATATGAGTGAGTTGCACTGAAAAACTTAGAATTTACTGAAAAACCCGCATTAGACGAAATGCACAGTGTAGTACATTGTATATGAGTGAGTTGCACTGAAAAACTAGGAATTTACTGAAAAACCCGCATTAGACGAAATGCACAGTGTAGTACATAGTATATGAGTGAGTTGCACTGAAAAACTTAGAATTTACTGAAAAACCCGCATTAGACGAAATGCATAGTGTAGTACATTGTATATGAGTGAGTTGCACTGAAAAACTTAGAATTTACTGAAAAACCCGCATTAGACGAAATGCACAGTGTAGTACATTGTATATGAGTGAGTTGCACTGAAGAACTTAGAATTTACTGAAAAACCCGCATTAGACGAAATGCACAGTGTAGTATATAGTATATGAGTGAGTCGCACTGAAATACTTAGAATTTACTGAAAAACCCGCATTAGACGAAATGCACAGTGTAGTATATAGTATATGAGTGAGTTGCACTGAAAAAACTTAGAATTTACTGAAAAACCCGCATTAGACGAAATGCACAGTGTAGTACATTGTATATGAGTGAGTTGCACTGAAAAACTTAGAATTTACTTAAAAACCCGCATTAGACGAAATGCACAGTGTAGTACATTGTATATGAGTGAGTTGCACTGAAAAACTTAGAATTTACTGAAAAACCCGCATTAGACGAAATGCACAGTGTAGTACATAGTATATGAGTGAGTTGCACTGAAAAACTTAGAATTTACTGAAAAACCCGCATTAGACGAAATGCACAGTGTAGTACATAGTATATGAGTGAGTTGCACTGAAAAACTTAGAATTTACTGAAAAACCCGCATTAGACGAAATGCACAGTGTAGTACATTGTATATGAGTGAGTTGCACTGAAAAACTTAGAATTTACTAAAAAACCCGCATTAGACGAAATGCACAGTGTAGTACATTGTATATGAGTGAGTTGCACTGAAAAACTTAGAATTTACTGAAAAACCCGCATTAGACGAAATGCACAGTGTAGTACATTGTATATGAGTGAGTTGCACTGAAAAACTTAGAATTTACTGAAAAACCCGCATTAGACGAAATGCACAGTGTAGTACATTGTATATGAGTGAGTTGCACTGAAAAACTTAGAATTTACTGAAAAACCCGCATTAGACGAAATGCACAGTGTAGTACATTGTATATGAGTGAGTTGCACTGAAAAACTTAGAATTTACTGAAAAACTCGCATTAGACGAAATGCACATTGTAGTACATAGTATATGAGTGAGTTGCACTGAAAAACTTAGAATTTACTGAAAAACCCGCATTAGACGAAATGCACAGTGTAGTACATAGTATATGAGTGAGTTGCACAGAAAAACTTAGAATTTACTGAAAAACCCCGCATTAGACGAAATGCACAGTGTAGTACATTGTATATGAGTGAGTTGCACTGAAAAACTTAGAATTTACTGAAAAACCCACATTAGATGAAATGCACAGTGTAGTACATTGTATATGAGTGAGTTGCACTGAAAAACTTAGAATTTACTGAAAAACCCGCATTAGACGAAATGCACAGTGTAGTACATTGTATATGAGTGAGTTGCACCGAAAAACTTAGAATTTACTGAAAAACCCGCATTAGACGAAATGCACAGTGTAATGCATTGTATATGAGTGAGTTGCACTGAAAAACTTAGAATTTACTGAAAAA
Organism: Mus caroli; assembly: GCF_978045245.1. Taxonomy (NCBI): domain Eukaryota; kingdom Metazoa; phylum Chordata; class Mammalia; order Rodentia; family Muridae; genus Mus; species Mus caroli. The sequence continues at coordinate 9,338 of NW_028227687.1, read as the reverse complement.
CCCGCATTAGACGAAATGCACAGTGTAGTATATAGTATATGAGTGAGTCGCACTGAAATACTTAGAATTTACTGAAAAACCCGCATTAGACGAAATGCACAGTGTAGTATATAGTATATGAGTGAGTTGCACTGAAAAACTTAGAATTTACTCAAAAACCCGCATTAGACGAAATGCACAGTGTAGTACATTGTATATGAGTGAGTTGCACTGAAAAACTTAGAATTTACTGAAAAACCCGCATTAGACAAAATCACAGTGTAGTACATTGTATATGAGTGAGTTGCACTGAAAAACTTAGAATTTACTGAAAAACCCGCATTAGACAAAATCACAGTGTAGTACATTGTATATGAGTGAGTTGCACTGAAAAACTTAGAATTTACTGAAAAACCCGCATTAGACGAAATGCACAGTGTAGTACATAGTATATGAGTGAGTTGCACTGAAAAACTTAGAATTTACCGAAAAACCCGCATTAGACGAAATGCACAGTGTAGTACATTGTATATGAGTGAGTTGCACTGAAAAACTTAGAATTTACTGAAAAACCCGCATTAGACGAAATGCAGAGTGTACTACATTGTATATGAGTGAGTTGCACTGAAAAACTTAGAATTTACTGAAAAACCCGCATTAGACGAAATGCACATGTAGTACATAGTATATGAGTGAGTTGCACTGAAAAACTAGGAATTTACTGAAAAAACCCGCATTAGACGAAATGCACAGTGTAGTACATAGTATATGAGTGAGTTGCACTGAAAAACTAGGAATTTACTGAAAAACCCGCATTAGACGAAATGCACAGTGTAGTACATTGTATATGAGTGAGTTGCACTGAAAAACTTAGAATTTACTGAAAAACCCGCATTAGACGAAATGCACAGTGTAGTACATTGTATATGAGTGAGTTGCACTGAAAAACTAGGAATTTACTGAAAAACCCGCATTAGACGAAATGCACAGTGTAGTACATAGTATATGAGTGAGTTGCACTGAAAAACTTAGAATTTACTGAAAAACCCGCATTAGACGAAAATGCATAGTGTAGTACATTGTATATGAGTGAGTTGCACTGAAAAACTTAGAATTTACTGAAAAACCCGCATTAGACGAAATGCAGAGTGTAGTACATTGTATATGAGTGAGTTGCACTGAAAAACGTAGAATTTACTGAAAAACCCGCATTAGACGAAATGCACAGTATAGTACATTGTATATGAGTGAGTTGCACTGAAAAACTTAGAATTTACTGAAAAACCCCGCATTAGACGAAATACACAGTGTAGTACATAGTATATGAGTGAGTTGCACAGAAAAACTTAGAATTTACTGAAAAACCCGCATTAGACGAAATGCACAGTGTAGTACATTGTATATGAGTGAGTTGCACTGAAAAACTTAGAATTTACTGAAAAACCCGCATTAGACGAAATGCACAGTGTAGTACATTGTATATGAGTGAGTTGCACTGAAAAACTTAGAATTTACTGAAAAACCCGCATTAGACGAAATGCACAGTGTAGTACATTGTATATGAGTGAGTTGCACTGAAAAACTTAGAATTTACTGAAAAACCCGCATTAGACGAAATGCACAGTGTAATACATTGTATATGAGTGAGTTGCACTGAAAAACTTAGAATTTACTGAAAAACCCGCATTAGACGGAAATGCACAGTGTAGTATATAGTATATGAGTGAGTTGCACTGAAAAACTTAGAATTTACTGAAAAACCCGCATTAGACGAAATGCACAGTGTAGTATATAGTATATGAGTGAGTTGCACTGAAAAACTAGGAATTTACTGAAAAACCCGCATTAGACGAAATGCACAGTGTAGTACATAGTATATGAGTGAGTTGCACTGAAAAACTTAGAATTTACTGAAAAACCCGCATTAGACGAAATGCATAGTGTAGTACATTGTATATCAGTGAGTTGCACTGAAAAACTTAGAATTTACTGAAAAACCCGCATTAGACGAAATGCACAGTGTAGTACATTGTATATGAGTGAGTTGCACTGAAAAACTTAGAATTTACTGAAAAACCCGCATTAGACGAAATGCAGAGTGTAGTACATTGTATATGAGTGAGTTGCACTGAAAAACTTAGAATTTACTGAAAAACCCGCATTAGACGAAATGCACAGTATAGTACATTGTATATGAGTGAGTTGCACTGAAAAACTTAGAATTTACTGAAAAACCCGCATTAGACGAAATGCACAGTGTAGTACATAGTATATGAGTGAGTTGCACAGAAAAACTTAGAATTTACTGAAAAACCCGCATTAGACGAAATGCACAGTGTAGTACATTGTATATGAGTGAGTTGCACTGAAAAACTTAGAATTTACTGAAAAACCCGCATTAGACGAAATGCACAGTGTAGTACATTGTATATGAGTGAGTTGCACTGAAAAAGTTAGAATATACTGAAAAACCCGCATTAGACGAAATGCACAGTGTAGTACATTGTATATGAGTGAGTTGCACTGAAAAACTTAGAATTTACTGAAAAACCCGCATTAGACGAAATGCACAGTGTAATACATTGTATATGAGTGAGTTGCACTGAAAAACTTAGAATTTACTGAAAAACCCGCATTAGACGAAATGCACAGTGTAGTATATAGTATATGAGTGAGTTGCACTGAAAACTTAGAATTTACTGAAAAACCCGCATTAGACGAAATGCACAGTGTAGTATATAGTATATGAGTGAGTTGCACTGAAAAACTTAGAATTTACTGAAAAACCCGCATTAGACGAAATGCACAGTGTAGTACATTGTATATGAGTGAGTTGCACTGAAAAACTTAGAATTTACTTAAAAACCCGCATTAGACGAAATGCACAGTGTAGTACATTGTATATGAGTGAGTTGCACTGAAAAACTTAGAATTTACTGAAAAACCCGCATTAGACGAAATGCACAGTGTAGTACATAGTATATGAGTGAGTTGCACTGAAAAACTAGGAATTTACTGAAAAACCCGCATTAGACGAAATGCACAGTGTAGTACATAGTATATGAGTGAGTTGCACTGAAAAACTTAGAATTTACTGAAAAAACCCGCATTAGACGAAATGCACAGTGTAGTACATTGTATATGAGTGAGTTGCACTGAAAAACTTAGAATTTACTGAAAAACCCGCGTTAGACGAAATGCAGAGTGTAGTACATTGTATATGAGTGAGTTGCACTGAAAAACTTAGAATTTACTGAAAAACCCGCATTAGACGAAATGCACAGTGTAGTACATAGTATATGAGTGAGTTGCACTGAAAAACTTAGAATTTACTGAAAAACCCGCATTAGACGAAATGCACAGTGTAGTACATAGTATATGAGTGAGTTGCACTGAAAAACTAGGAATTTACTGAAAAAACCCGCATTAGACGAAATGCACAGTGTAGTACATTGTATATGAGTGAGTTGCACTGAAAAACTTAGAATTTACTGAAAAACCCGCATTAGACGAAATGCACAGTGTAGTACATTGTATATGAGTGAGTTGCACTGAAAAACTAGGAATTTACTGAAAAACCCGCATTAGACGAAATGCAAAGTGTAGTACATAGTATATGAGTGAGTTGCACTGAAAAACTTAGAATTTACTGAAAAACCCGCATTAGACGAAATGCATAGTGTAGTACATTGTATATGAGTGAGTTGCACTGAAAAACTTAGAATTTACTGAAAAACCCGCATTAGACGAAATGCACAGTGTAGTACATTGTATATGAGTGAGTTGCACTGAAAAACTTAGAATTTATTGAAAAACCCGCATTAGACGAAATGCAGAGTGTAGTACATTGTATATGAGTGAGTTGCACTGAAAAACTTAGAATTTACTGAAAAACCCGTATTAGACGAAATGCACAGTGTAGTACATTGTATATGAGTGAGATGCACTGAAAAACTTAGAATTTACTGAAAAACCCGCATTAGACGAAATGCACAGTGTAGTACATATTATATGAGTGAGTTGCACTGAAAAACTTAGAATTTACTGAAAAACCCGCATTAGACGAAATGCACAGTGTAGTACATTGTATATGAGTGAGTTGCACTGAAAAACTTAGAATTTACTGAAAAACCCGCATTAGACGAAATGCACAGTGTAGTATATAGTATATGAGTGAGTTGCACTGAAAAACTTAGAATTTACTTAAAAACCCGCATTAGATGAAATGCACAGTGTAGTACATTGTATATGAGTGAGCTGCACTGAAAAACTTAGAATTTACTGAAAAACCCGCATTAGACGAAATGCAGAGTGCAGTACATTGTATATGAGTGAGTTGCACTGAAAAACTTAGAATTTACTGAAAAACCCGCATTAGACGAAATGCACAGTGTAGTACATAGTATATGAGTGAGTTGCACTGAAAAACTAGGAATTTACTGAAAAACCCGCATTAGACGAAATGCACAGTGTAGTACATAGTATATGAGTGAGTTGCACTGAAAAACTAGGAATTTACTGAAAAACCCGCATTAGACGAAATGCACAGTGTAGTACATTGTATATGAGTGAGTTGCACTGAAAAACTTAGAATTTACTGAAAAACCCGCATTAGACGAAATGCACAGTGTAGTACATTGTATATGAGTGAGTTGCACTGAAAAAGTAGGAATTTACTGAAAAACCCGCATTAGACGAAATGCACAGTGTAGTTCATAGTATATGAGTGAGTTGCACTGAAAAACTTAGAATTTACTGAAAAACCCGCATTAGACGAAATGCATAGTGTAGTACATTGTATATGAGTGAGTTGCACTGAAAAACTTAGAATTTACTGAAAAACCCGCATTAGACGAAATGCACAGTGTAGTACATTGTATATGAGTGAGTTGCACTGAAAAACTTAGAATTTATTGAAAAACCCGCATTAGGACGAAATGCAGAGTGTAGTACATTGTATATGAGTGAGTTGCACTGAAAAACTTAGAATTTACTGAAAAACCCGTATTAGACGAAATGCACAGTGTAGTACATAGTATATGAGTGAGTTGCACTGAAAAACTAGGAATTTACTGAAATACCCGCATTAGACGAAATGCAGAGTGTAGTACATTGTATATGAGTGAGTTGCACTGAAAAACTTAGAATTTACTGAAAAACCCGCATTAGACGAAATGCACAGTATAGTACATGTATATGAGTGAGTTGCACTGAAAAACTTAGAATTTACTGAAAAACCCGCATTAGACGAAATGCACAGTGTAGTACATAGTATATGAGTGAGTTGCACAGAAAAACTTAGAATTTACTGAAAAACCCGCATTAGACGAAATGCACAGTGTAGTACATTGTATATGAGTGAGTTGCACTGAAAAACTTAGAATTTACTGAAAAACCCGCATTAGACGAAATACACAGTGTAGTACATTGTATATGAGTGAGTTGCACTGAAAAACTTAGAATTTACTGAAAAACCCGCATTAGACGAAATGCACAGTGTAGTACATTGTATATGAGTGAGTTGCACTGAAAAACTTAGAATTTACTGAAAAACCCGCATTAGACGAAATGCACAGTGTAGTACATAGTATATGAGTGAGTTGCACTGAAAAACTAGGAATTTACTGAAAATCCCGCATTAGACGAAATGCACAGTGTAGTAACATAGTATATGAGTGAGTTGCACAGAAAAACTTAGAATTTACTGAAAAACCCGCATTAGACGAAATGCACAGTGTAGTACATATTATATGAGTGAGTTGCACTGAAAAACTTAGAATTTACTGAAAAACCCGCATTAGACGAAATGCACAGTGTAGTACATTGTATATGAGTGAGTTGCACTGAAAAACTTAGAATTTACTGAAAAACCCGCATTAGACGAAATGCACAGTGTAGTATATAGTATATGAGTGAGTCGCACTGAAAAACTTAGAATTTACTGAAAAACCCGCATTAGACGAAATGCACAGTGTAGTATATAGTATATGAGTGAGTTGCACTGAAAAACTTAGAATTTACTGAAAAAACCCGCATTAGACGAAATGCACAGTGTAGTACATTGTATATGAGTGAGTTGCACTGAAAAACTTAGAATTTACTTAAAAACCCGCATTAGACGAAATGCACAGTGTAGTACATTGTATATGAGTGAGCTGCACTGAAAAACTTAGAATTTACTGAAAAACCCGCATTAGACGAAATGCAGAGTGTAGTACATTGTATATGAGTGAGTTGCACTGAAAAACTAGGAATTTACTGAAATACCCGCATTAGACGAAATGCAGAGTGTAGTACATTGTATATGAGTGAGTTGCACTGAAAAACTTAGAATTTACTGAAAAACCCGCATTAGACGAAATGCACAGTATAGTACATTGTATATGAGTGAGTTGCACTGAAAAACTTAGAATTTACTGAAAAAACCCGCATTAGACGAAATGCACAGTGTAGTACATAGTATATGAGTGAGTTGCACAGAAAAACTTAGAATTTACTGAAAAACCCGCATTAGACGAAATGCACAGTGTAGTACATTGTATATGAGTGAGTTGCACTGAAAAACTTAGAATTTACTGAAAAACCCGCATTAGACGAAATACACAGTGTAGTACATTGTATATGAGTGAGTTGCACTGAAAAACTTAGAATTTACTGAAAAAACCCGCATTAGACGAAATGCACAGTGTAGTACATTGTATATGAGTGAGTTGCACTGAAAAACTTAGAATTTACTGAAAAACCCGCATTAGACGAAATGCACAGTGTAGTACATAGTATATGAGTGAGTTGCACTGAAAAACTAGGAATTTACTGAAAATCCCGCATTAGACGAAATGCACAGTGTAGTACATAGTATATGAGTGAGTTGCACAGAAAAACTTAGAATTTACTGAAAAACCCGCATTAGACGAAATGCACAGTGTAGTACATATTATATGAGTGAGTTGCACTGAAAAACTTAGAATTTACTGAAAAACCCCGCATTAGACGAAATGCACAGTGTAGTACATTGTATATGAGTGAGTTGCACTGAAAAACTTAGAATTTACTGAAAAACCCCGCATTAGACGAAATGCACAGTGTAGTATATAGTATATGAGTGAGTCGCACTGAAAAACTTAGAATTTACTGAAAAACCCGCATTAGACGAAATGCACAGTGTAGTATATAGTATATGAGTGAGTTGCACTGAAAAACTTAGAATTTACTGAAAAACCCGCATTAGACGAAATGCACAGTGTAGTACATTGTATATGAGTGAGTTGCACTGAAAAACTTAGAATTTACTTAAAAACCCCGCATTAGACGAAATGCACAGTGTAGTACATTGTATATGAGTGAGCTGCACTGAAAAACTTAGAATTTACTGAAAAACCCGCATTAGACGAAATGCAGAGTGTAGTACATTGTATATGAGTGAGTTGCACTGAAAAACTTAGAATTTACTGAAAAACCCGCATTAGACGAAATGCACAGTGTAGTACATAGTATATGAGTGAGTTGCACTGAAAAACTAGGAATTTACTGAAAAAACCCGCATTAGACGAAATGCACAGTGTAGTACATAGTATATGAGTGAGTTGCACTGAAAAACTAGGAATTTACTGAAAAACCCGCATTAGACGAAATGCACAGTGTAGTACATTGTATATGAGTGAGTTGCACTGAAAAACTTAGAATTTACTGAAAAACCCGCATTAGACGAAATGCACAGTGTAGTACATAGTATATGAGTGAGTTGCACTGAAAAACTAGGAATTTACTGAAAAACCCGCATTAGACGAAATGCACAGTGTAGTTCATAGTATATGAGTGAGTTGCACTGAAAAACTTAGAATTTACTGAAAAACCCGCATTAGACGAAATGCATAGTGTAGTACATTGTATATGAGTGAGTTGCACTGAAAAACTTAGAATTTACTGAAAAACCCGCATTAGACGAAATGCACAGTGTAGTACATTGTATATGAGTGAGTTGCACTGAAAAACTTAGAATTTATTGAAAAACCCGCATTAGACGAAATGCAGAGTGTAGTACATTGTATATGAGTGAGTTGCACTGAAAAACTTAGAATTTACTGAAAAACCCGTATTAGACGAAATGCACAGTGTAGTACATAGTATATGAGTGAGTTGCACTGAAAAACTAGGAATTTACTGAAATACCCGCATTAGACGAAATGCAGAGTGTAGTACATTGTATATGAGTGAGTTGCACTGAAAAACTTAGAATTTACTGAAAAACCCGCATTAGACGAAATGCACAGTATAGTACATTGTATATGAGTGAGTTGCACTGAAAAACTTAGAATTTACTGAAAAACCCGCATTAGACGAAATGCACAGTGTAGTACATAGTATATGAGTGAGTTGCACAGAAAAACTTAGAATTTACTGAAAAACCCGCATTAGACGAAATGCACAGTGTAGTACATTGTATATGAGTGAGTTGCACTGAAAAACTTAGAATTTACTGAAAAACCCGCATTAGACGAAATGCACAGTGTAGTACATTGTATATGAGTGAGTTGCACTGAAAAACTTAGAATTTACTGAAAAACCCGCATTAGACGAAATGCACAGTGTAGTACATTGTATATGAGTGAGTTGCACTGAAAAACTTAGAATTTACTGAAAAACCCTCATTAGACGAAATGCACAGTGTAATACATTGTATATGAGTGAGTTGCACTGAAAAACTTAGAATTTACTGAAAAACCCGCATTAGACGAAATGCACAGTGTAGTATATAGTATATGAGTGAGTTGCACTGAAAAACTTAGAATTTACTGAAAAACCCGCATTAGACGAAATGCACAGTGTAGTATATAGTATATGAGTGAGTTGCACTGAAAAACTTAGAATTTACTGAAAAACCCGCATTAGACGAAATGCACAGTGTAGTACATTGTATATGAGTGAGTTGCACTGAAAAACTTAGAATTTACTTAAAAACCCGCATTAGAAGAAATGCACAGTGTAGGACATTGTATATGAGTGAGTTGCACTGAAAAACTTAGAATTTACTGAAAAACCCGCATTAGACGAAATGCAGAGTGTAGTACATTGTATATGAGTGAGTTGCACTGAAAAACTTAGAATTTACTGAAAAACCCGCATTAGACGAAATGCACAGTGTAGTACATAGTATATGAGTGAGTTGCATTGAAAAACTAGGAATTTACTGAAAATCCCGCATTAGACGAAATGCACAGTGTAGTACATAGTATATGAGTGAGTTGCACAGAAAAACTTAGAATTTACTGAAAAACCCGCATTAGACGAAATGCACAGTGTAGTACATATTATATGAGTGAGTTGCACTGAAAAACTTAGAATTTACTGAAAAACCCGCA